>NW_006400234.1:481165-482785 GCF_000299155.1 Elephantulus edwardii | reverse complement strand
CTTTTGCATTCTTCATGGATGATATTCTTTATATCCTCCCATAGCTTGTCTGGTCTTCTCTTGTTACTTTTCAAGGCATCAAACCTATTCCTGACATGGGTTTGAATTTCAAGTGAGATAGACTCAAAGTCAAATGTATACACAAAAGAAAAAAAAGTATTTAAAGTGATTCTCAGATCTACATAAGCAACTACAAATCTGAATGACAATTAGGTAAGTAAAAGGGTTAGATCTCTTAGTTCCAGAAGCACCTGAAATTGGGATTCTCTCTTGGAAGTTGCTGTTGCTGTTATGTACTGGACAGATGGGACCAAGTCATTACTGACCTTCCAGTAGGTTTTCAGAGGCTGTAAGTAACACGAAGGAAATTATCAAACTCTCTCCCTTGAGGCAGCTGATACATTCAAACTGTGTTCCCAGCACAACTCCTTACCACTAAGCCACTAATTCTAGGATTCAGAACAGTTAAATTCCATAACTCAGTAAGATGAATACATGGTGGTAAGTCTCAGTAAAATAATAAAAGGAAGGAACCTTGTTTATACAACCAAGAAGTACAAACATTTGGGGCTGTGAAAAAGAAAGTTATATTTTTTGTTTCAATTGAACATAGAATATAAAATAAAGATGTAAAAATTTTGAAATAAATTTTTATGATATTCAAGACAAAATATTATATAAAGTTTTAGCCCTGAAAGTGAAAGAAGTGACATTGTTTTAAAAAGACGAAATCATTCCTAGTTATAGTTAAATGCAAATGCATTCAAGAAGATATAATTTTAAATCGTAGCATATTCAACTGTTGTTCATAAGAGAAGCAAGGCATAGAAGATTCTAAAATCATTTTAAAATCTCTCTACTCTGGGAAAAAGAATTATGCTATAAGAAAAAGGAGAAAATGTTGTTTACAATATAGTCATGAAATTTAATAAAAATACTTATGTCATAATCCACCAGAAATATGAGAGCTCCCACTGCAAAATTTTTGTATTGGGAATTTATCACATCCTAAAAAAAGCTCCTCTAAGTGTATTTTTTTAAAATATCATGAAATTTAGTCTTAGTCTTCAATAGTTTGCATAAATGTCAGTAAAATATGTATAAGTCAGTTCTTTTAACTGAGTGAAAAAAAAGTTAAAAAGTGAAGGGTAAAAGGGAAGGTAGACAAAGAAGATGTAGGGAAAAATCATTAAGATAACAGTGGTTTGTGGACAAAGTGGAGTAAAAAAATAGAAAAGATCCGTGAAGACTTGAAAACATTGGGCAAAAATAGACATGAATCAATAGTAATTAATCCTATAAAATACAATGTATTGGAATGATTCCATAAAAGCCAATTAAAATATGTTTATAATTTTAATACTTGTTTACAATAGTATAATGATATAGAACTTTTTTTACAAAATGGAAATCCAAAACCTCTTAATTTCTGTCTCAAAGCTGACACTATAGAGAATTTCAGGGGCTTTAAATTGCATTTAAGGATACTGCCTTTCACTTACTGAGCAACTGGAGGTATCAAACCACTTGTCTTGGGGATACCAGTGCAGCACTAGGCCCCCAGAACTCCCTAAAGAAATCTCTCTGCTCTAGTTGTTGTTATTGTTGTTGTTATGTGCC
>NW_006400234.1:475736-479790 GCF_000299155.1 Elephantulus edwardii | reverse complement strand
AGTTGGCCAAGTGGTTGTTCTCCAGATTTCTTGGCAGAACTTGGTGAGCACATCCAGGGGAGCATCTGTTAGCTGAAATATGTCAATTGGTGTACCATCTATTCCGGGGGCCTTATTTTTTGCTATTTCCTTCAAAGCAGCTTGAACTTCTTCCTTCACCTAGCAATAGGAATTATGTTGTGAGTAAAGGAATAAAAATGATGTTTACAATATAATCATGACATTTATTTAAAAATATATTACAATCTAACAGCAATATCATAGCTTCCATTGTAAAAGTATAATTAAAGTGTGTAAAAGTATAAATTAATATGTGATGAAAATTAATTTTTTTTAAATTCATACTCTAGTTAGCTTAGTAGTAAGAAACTGAGCTGTCATGGGAGAAAAAATGGGTAATATTCTCCCATGAAACTTACTGCCTCTGAGAAGCCACTGGAGGATCAGCTATAGATCCATTCAGAGTTAACAGTAAATATTAAAAACAATATGTGTAAAAACATTTTGTTTTCATATTTTCGACAAGTTGCCTACAGTAATTACATGTTTTCCCAGGCACAAACCAAATACAAATAGTCATTGTCCTGGTTTCATATCCGTGAGAAAAAAATTGTTGGAGAATCTCAATAGTTGTGAAAAGTAGTCTAGGTGCTGACTGTAAAGACCATAGACTACTCATAAGCAAATTCAAATTGAAGCTAAAACAATTTAAAAACAACTCTGTAAGAACAAAAATATGATCTTGAGTCTATCCAACCTGAATTTTAAAACCATCTTAAGAAAATGTTTGAGACTTTAAACAATATTGAAGGAATATCACAAGAGAATAACATTGAAAAAAGAATATAATCATGAAGAATGCAAAAGGTCATCACAAAATCAGACAAAGAAACAATCAATATTGCTGTCATAAGAGACTCTGAATATTGCATCAGAATGCTGAGAAGCCGAAACAAAGGGAAGATATCAGGAAGTTAAAGAATTGAACAGAAAATTTTGAAGGACAACTTGCAAAGAAAAAAAAAGGTTAGCAAAATACAAAGAGGGAGAGTCAGAAAATCAAAAGAGAAGAACTTTCTCAGCATTTCTTACACTAAAAGTCTTAAGCAAATTCTTTGAAGAAAAAAAATCAAGCCTCCAGCTACAACAACTAAAGATGCTATGTGCTGAATAGTGAATGATCCAGAAAACATAAAAAAAGATAGGAGGAAAACAAAGAATCACTGTTGTTGTTTTGTACTGTCAAGTTAGAAAAGGAACATAGCTGACCCTCCATCAGGTTTTCAGAGGCAGTAATTTCACAGTCATCTTTCTCCTGCAGAGCAGCTGATGAATTTGGACTGAGTTTTACAATTGCAACAAAACTTCTTGCCACCAGGCCACCAGAACTCCCTGTACCAAAAAAATTGGATGACATAGAACAATTTCATGAAATAATATATGATCAAGAAGCAATGGTAATGAAGGAGGACATTCAAATGGCTCTGAAGGAACTGATGTAAGATAAGGCCCCAGGAATTGACAGAACACCAATTGACATATTTCATTCAACAAACAGATGCAGCCCTGGAGAAGCTCAACAGGTGATGCCAAGAAATCTGGAAAACAGCTACCTGGCCAACAAACTGGATGAGATCGATCCATATTTATTCCCATTCTAAAAAAAAAAAAGATCCAACAGAATGTGGAGATTATCAAACAATATCACTAATATCACATGCAAGTAAAACCTTGCTGGTGATTATCCAAAAATGACTAGAACAGTACATCAAAAGAGAAATGCCAGAAATATAAGCTGGGTTTAGGAGAGGCCATAGCATTAAAGGATGTCATTGTCAGTGTCAGAAATATCTTAACTGAAAACAGAGAGTACCAGAAGGATGTCTATTTGTGTTTTATTGACTATGCAAATGAATAGGACTGTGTGGATCACAACAAATTGTGGCTAATATTGTGAACATTGTGAAGAATGCAGGTCTCAGAACCCTTGATTGTGCTCAATTGAAACCTATACCTATACCTATACAAGGAAGCTGTCCTATCAACAGAGCAAGGAAACACTGCATGGTTCAAATTAAGAAAAGTGTGTCAGGGCTGTATCTTTTCTCCATACCTTTTCAGTCTATACGCGCAATAGATCATTCTGGAGATTGGACTTTATGAAAAAGAATGTGGCATCAGTTAGGAAGAAGACTTATTAACAACCTGCTTATGCAGATGACACAAACTTGTCTGCTGAAAATGAATAAGACTTGAAGCTTTTGCTGCCGAAGATCAAGGACTGCAGTCTTCAATATGGATTGCATCTCTACATCAAGAAAACAAAGATTCCTACAACTGGACCAACAGACAGCATCACGATAGATGGAGAAGAGATTGAGATTGTTTATAATTTCATCTTACTTGGCTCCACAATCAACACTTTTATCAATAGCAGTCAGGAAATCAAAAGATGAGTTGGCTTAGGAAAGTTTGCTGTCAGTGACCTTTCCAGAACACTAAAGAGCAATGATATCAGCCTAGATACTAAGGTGTGTCTCATTCAGGCCATCATCTTCTCAACTGCATTCTAAGCATCTGAGAGCTGGACAATGACTAAGGATGACAGAAAAAGAATTGATGTCTTTGAGTTGTGGTGCTGGAGAAGAAGATAGGTCTTACCATGAACTGTCAAGAGAACGAATGTGTGTCCTGAAGAGGGTGAAACCATATTGCACCATGGAGGCAAGCATTTGGAAACTCTATCTCACTTACTTTGAACATGTTACCAGAAGGGACCAGTTCTTTGGAAGGGACATCATGCTTGGAAGGCTAGAGTTTCAGTGCAAGAGAGGAAGACCCTGGAGCCAGGTGTATCAGAGACAGTGGATTGGCTCAGGATAGAGCAAGATTCAGAGCTATTGTTCATAAGGTCACTATGAAATGTAGATGTCTTGAGGGCACATAACATCAATGTAAGTGTTTTTACCAAGAATCATATCCATTTTGCTTTCTTTTGTTTTAGCAGTATGCTAAATCTATGTGCCGAGTATGAGTCTAATGACATTCAAATAATACTTATAACTATCTTCATTTTTCTTGTTAAATATGTTATTGTTGTTTGCTTTCAAATCAAAATTGACTCGTAGTCGACCATCCATCAGGTTTTCAGAGGTAGTAAATTCTACAGGAGGAAATTTCCCCTCCTTCTCTAATGGAAGAGCTTGTGCCTTTGATATTGTAGCAACAGCATTTTAAACCACTAAATTTGGGAAGTGAACGCACTGTTAGCCCCACATGTAGAGACTTGAGATTCGGACAGTTTTTAGTAATTGGTCATGACAGCTAGAGATCTTGAATTTTCATACCAGAATACCTTCATTTCTGTGATGTTATATTCAAGATATGAAAAGATAACCTTTTTTCTTCTTTTTCTGGAATCCACCAAGCATCTCTCTAGGTAATTTGAGTATACGAAGGGAAAAATCCCTTTCCTATTGTCTTTGAAAATTGACGATGAAAAAATATTTCTGGATAATAAAGAAAGTTTTAAAAATAAGTTGACAGAGCTTTCTTGTTTCCATATACCAGACATACTCACTTCAATTTAAATGCTTCATAAGGGCATGTGTAGGCATCATTCAGTAATTTCTATTCCCACTCAGGTGTTAAATAAAAAATGGATTGTATCACATACATGTGTTCCAACCTGATTCTAGTTCATAGAAAGGGGAATTGTGAAATAGATTTTTGTTTTGCCTTAATTTAAAATAGATCAGAGGGTGTTACACAAATCAGGCTTTCACTTAGTCTTCAAATAGCATCTTTAATGTTTAAAGTAGATAAAAAGCCATTTTTCTAAATATTTAACACATATTTGCTATTTTCAATTATTAAATAAAACTCTCTTTGACTGTCATAATAATATGATATACAAATTTTTTTAAAAATTGGGATTTTTTGCTGACAGATAATATGAGAACATCCCTGTAATTGTCCCGAAGCAAGGATTTTTCATTTCAAATAGTTATAAATTGCAAATGTATTAATTATTTAATGTAAAAAATTGTTAATA
>NW_006400234.1:451229-474850 GCF_000299155.1 Elephantulus edwardii | reverse complement strand
GTTGCTTGCTGTTCTGTTAAATTTTGCTAGTCTTACTGGAGTGAGATGATATCTCCTGGTCGTCTTGATTTGCATCTCTCTCAGGGCTAGGGATTTTGAACATTTCTTCATGTGCTTGTTGGCCATCTGAATGTCTTCCTTGGTGGCGTGTACTTAATGGTTCTTATAGGGAGCTTTGGTGGCCTAGTGGCAAGAAGCTATACTGCAATCCCAAAGGCTTATGGTTTGAGGCCACCAATTGCTCCAACGGAGAAGCAAATACTGCCTCTGAAGACTGGCCAGCGGGTTAGCTATGGTTTAGTTCTGACCATACAGTATGCAACAGCAACAACAGTGATGTTTCTGTGCCAGGTTTTGTGATCGCAGTTTCCATGGCTTACTTGATAAAATGATTACCTCCATTTTTTGTGATAGTCAAACTATGATTATATATTAATTGAAATAAATTAAAACAAGATGTTAACGAAATTGTCAAGGTAACACATTAAATAAGTGATAGTGTCAGAAACAAACTTCAGATTTTTCTGATCCCAAATCAAAGATTTCTTCTGAAAATTTAGCTCACAAAAAGTTATATTGCTATTTTATTCTGGATTTTTTTTTTACTGTCTTTTTGGAATGACCACTCAAGCCAATATTCTTTTCATAGTTTTATGACTGAGTATTGAATTTATATTGAGAATATAGCAAAGACTGCAGTCTTCAATGTGGACTACAGCTCAATATCAAGAAAACAAAATGATCACTAGAACTATAGGTAATATCATGATGTTGTTGTTATGTGCCATTGAGTCGTTTGCGACTCATAGTGACCCTATGCACAACAGCTCTAAACCCTGCTCTATCCTGCGCCAACCGCACTGCCTCTGACACACCCATCCCGATTACCCCAGTCACCGAATCAATCCATCTCATAGAGGGTCTTCCCCTCCTGCGCTGTCACTCCACCCTCCCAAGCATGATGTCCCTATCCAAGGACCCATCCCTCCTGGCAACATGTCCAAAGTATGTCAGACGAAGCCCCAGAATCCTTGCTAGATGGAGAAAAGGTAGAGGTTGTCAAGATTGCACTTTCCATGGTTACACATTTAACACCTATGGTTGTTGTTGTTGTTGTTATTGTTATGTGCCATCGAGTCACTTGCAACTCATAGCGACCCTATGTACAAGAGCTCTATGTGTAGCATTAAAAAAAAAAATCAAAAGACACATTACATTGGGAAAATCTACTGTCAAGGAACTCTTTAAAGAGCAGTGATGTCAGCTTAAAAGCCAAGACATAGTTGACTCTAGCTATAATATTTTCAATTGCTTCATATGCATGTAAAATTTGAGCAATTAAGGAAAAATTTAAGAAAAATTAATACCTTTGAATTGTGATGTTAATAAAATGTATTGAATTTACATTCCAAAATAGCAAGCACGTTTTCTGGGAGGAAGGGTAAGTAGGGTAGACCCTTGCTCCTCAGAGGCAAGGATGGTGAAATTTCATTTCGCATTACTTGAGCATAATTTTCAGTATGGCCTACCCTATGACAAAAGGCATTATGCTTGGAAAGGTTGTTATCATTGTTATTGGGCACTGTGAAGTCAGAACTGACATATAGGTGACCCTCCAGTGGATTTGCAGAGGCAGGAAATAGCATGGTAGCAAATTGCCCATTCATCACCCTTGTAGCAGTTAGTGGATTTTAACTGTGTGCCTTTGGGATTGCAGTCCAGCTTCTTACCACTAGGCCATCAGAGCTCCTTTGGAAATGTTGCTGTTGTTGTTCTTGGTAGGTACTATCAAGTAGGGTACAACTCAAAGTGACCCTATGAATAGTCTATCTATACATTGCCCTATCCTGTGTCATCCTCATCAACTTTGACACACTTGAGACCATTGCTGAAGTCATCAAGTCAATCCATCTGGTTGAGGGTCTTCTACTTCGTTGGCCCTCCATCTTTCCAAGCACATCCTTTCCAAATAGCCCTTGCCTAACTAAAAGTCCAAAGGATGAAAAATAAAACTTTGCCATCTTTGCTTTCAACAAACACTCTGGCTGCACTTTTCCCATGACACAACTCTTTGTTCTTTTGGCCATTCATAGAATACTCAGTACTATTCCCCAACACCACAGCTCAAAGATATAAATTCTTACTCTATCATCCTTATTCATTGTTCACTTCTCTGATGTATAGTAGGTGATTGAGAAGACTATGGCCTGAATATGGTTCACCTTAGTCTTCAAACTGATATCATTACTTTTCAGTATTTTGGAAAGGTTCCTGACACTGGATTTATCAAGTGCAATGCATTTCCTTATTTCCTGACTACTGGTACTAAGATTGTTGATTGTTGATACAAATAAGATGAAACCATTGACAGGGTCAATCCGTTCTCCATCAATCATGTTAACTATTGGTCCTATAGTGAAGATATCTGTTTTCTTGATACTGAAAGTCAATCCATATTTAAGGCTGTAATCCTTTATCTTCTGCAGCAAAGATTTCTTATTCTCTTCACTTTCAGCAAGTACAGTTGTGTTATTTGCATAATGCAGGTTATTATTGAGGCAGGTTGTTACTGAGTTTCTCTCCAATCCTGATGCCACATTCTTCTTCACAGAGTCTGGCTTCACAAAGTATTTGTTCACCATACAGATTCAATAAGTATGGAAAAGGTTACAACCCTGACACACAGCCTTCCTGACTTTAAACCATATAATATTCCTTGCTTTGTTCAGACAACAGTTTCTGAGCATAGGTATAGATTCCGTATGACCACAATTAAATGTTCTGTGGTTCCTTTTCTTCTCAATGTTAGCCATAAGAAGAAAATTCTCAATGATGTGCAGTGTCACGTTGACTGAAACAAAGACTTCGAACATGGTGGAGATTGTGAGAATGGCATAGGATCGAACAAAATTTAATTCATTGTTCACATGGTTGCTATGAGATATAGTTGTCTCAACGGCACTAAAAACATTTCAATCTCTACTGTTTTGCTTTTGTGCCACAGTAAGCATTTGACCGTTAAAATGAAAACACAAGCACACACACACACACACACACACAGACAGAGTTTTGCAACTGGTTTTGGTCATAATGAAAAGGCTTCAGAAACTTTAGAAAATTATTTTACAGATAAGAAAAAACTGTCAATTTATACTAAAATTTTATAATTTGGTTTTTTTAAAAAAGAGAATAAACAAGTGTAATGAAGATTCTGTAAGATACATGTTGGCTGGGTTAAGAATGGATGAATAAGAAGGTAAATGTAAAATAAAAATAAAAGTTGAGGAATTTGAGAAGTGACTATCAATTCTTACACAATACATGCACAAGTAGAGGTGTACATTATGTGACTCAGCATCTCAGTTCTGGTGTTTTCTGTGGTCTGATTGTCTTTTCTCCTTATAATCACCAAAGAATTAGATGTTTACCAACAATGACATTTCAGAGAGTAGCCCTGTGTAGGCATCCAATTACTTTTTCTCTCCTCAGCCAGATTCTAGCAGATAGATATTGATTGACAAACTCAAAAATAATCCTCAAGGCCAACTGGTGGACCATAAATTTGCATTTCAACATTGACACTTCCTCTAGGATTCTTTCAAGGACACCGGAAGGTGTTTAATAGAACCCCAAAAGACTGAGCTTAGTTAATTTCTGATCCTTGAGTTCTCGCAGGGAAGCAAAAATATCTTTAAACCTAAAAGCAATTTAGAATTGTGGAAAGAAAGAAGAGGAGCCATCCTGCAAATCTAGGCTCTTACTGTGTCTACATATTTGTGGTAGGCACATAGTATCAAGTTTGTGCTATTTGTACTAGATAGTACAACTCTCAGCCTTTTATGTTCCGTTTAGGGTAAGATTCTGCATGTTATTGGAAGTCTATTTTTAAAAACCCTCCCTGAGAAGATTATCCTAGATTCTCACTTCTGACATCGACACTTTTTCTGGACTCATCTATCTATAGTAACCTTTTAACCTTTATTAGCACTACTACAGTAGGTATAGCTAGATGTATTTTTAAAGATTCAGTGATAAAGAAAATGTAGTTTTATATTTACTGCTAGAAATTCAAGCTGGCTGCAGAATAGACTGTGGTATCAAGGATATCATTTCAGATAAATCTTGGCTGAAAACAGAAAGAGGTTTATTTGTACTTTATTGACTATGTAAGACAATTGATTGTGTGGAACATAACAAATAATGACCAAATTGAGAAGACTGTGAATCCAAGAACACACATGAAGCACCGTTGTGCAGACAGAGCAAAGGAACACTTATTGTTGTTATGTGCCATCGAGTCACTTGGGACTCATAGTGACGCTATGTACAAGAACTCTAAATGCCGTCCTATCCTGTGCCAAACTCGCTGTCTCAAACACACTCATTCCCACCACTCCACTCACAGAATTGATCCATCTCATTGAGGGTTTTCCTCTCCTGTGCCATCCCTCCACTCTACCAAACATGATGCCCCTCTCCAAGGACCAGTCCCTCCTTGCAACATGCCCAAAGTATATCAGACGAAGCTTCAGAATCCTTGACTCCAAAGAGCATTCCGGCTTCACCCTTTCCAGGACAAACCTGTTTGTTCTCCTAGCAGTCCATGGTATCTTTGACACTCTGCTCCAGCACCACAGCTCAAAGGCATCAATTTTCTTTCTATCATCCCTATTCATTGTCCAACTCTCTGATGCATAGCATGTAATTGCAAAGACTATAGCCTGGATCAGGAGCACCTTAGTCTCCAGCCTGATGTTGTGGCTCTTCAGTACTCTAGAGAGGTTCCTCACAGCTGACTTTCCCAATGAAATTTGTCTCCTGATTTCCTTGCTGCTGTTACCAAGTGTGTTGACTGTAGAAGCAAGTAAACTAAAACTGGTAACTATCTCAATCTCTTCACCATCAATACTGATGGTGCCAATTGGCCCAGTGGTGATAATCTTTGTTTTCTTGATGTTGAGCTTCAATCCATATTGAAGACTGCAGTCCTTGATATTCTGCAGCAAGCACTTCAGGTCCTCCTTTGTTTCAGCACGCAGGGTTGTGTCATCCGCATAATGCAGGTTATCGATGATTCTTCCACCAATCCTTATGCCACATTCCTCCTCGTACAGCCCAGCATCTCAGATGATTTCTTCTGCATACAAATTGAAAAGGTATGGAGATAAAATACATTCTTTACGGACCCCTTTCTTGATTTTGAACCATCCAGTGTCTCCCTGCTCTGTTCTGACGACTTCCTCTTGGTCCAAGTATGGGTTTCACATTAGCACAATGAAATGTTCTGGGATTCCCATTCTTCTCAGAGTCAGCCATAGCTTGTTGTGATACACACAGTTAAAAGCGTTTGCATAGTCAGTGAAGCACAGATAGACACTCTTCTGGTATTCTCTGTTTTTTGTCAAGATCCATCTAGTACCATGAACTCTTCTAAATCCAGCCTGCACATCTGGCAGTCCTCTGTTGACATATTGTTCAAAATGGTTTTGGTTAATTTTCAGCAGAATCTTGTTTGCATGTGATATCAATAATATTGTTCGGTAATTTCCACACTCTGTTGGGTCACCTTTCTTTGGAATGGGAACAAATATAGATCTCTTCCAGTCAGTTGGCCAGCTGGCTGTCCTCCAGATTTCCTGGCACAACTTAGTGAGCACATCCAGGGCAGCATCTGTTTGTTGAAATAAATCAATTGGTATGGTGTCAACTCCTGGAGCCTTATTTTTGCCAATTCCTTCATAGCATCTTGAACTTCCTCCTTCATCCCCACAGGCTCTTGCTCATATGTTATTTCATGAAATTCCTCTGTGTCAGCCAATTCCTTCTGATACAGTGACTCTGTGTACTCCTTCCATCTTCTTTTTTTTTTAACTTCCTATTTTTTATTTCTTCATTTTTAAAATTTCAATGAACATCTACAGAGATTTTGGAATTCCATTCGTTCATTGTTGCACTTTTCTCCCCATCTTCTTTTTATACATCCTGGATCATTCAATATTCTACCCAAAGTATTTTTAAGTATTGCCACCCATAGCTTGAATTTGTTTTTCAACTCCTTCAGCCCAAGAAATGCTGAACAAGTCCAGCCCTTTTGTTTTTCTGACTCCAGCTCTCTCCACATTTCATTGTTGTATCTTGCTTTGTCATCCCAAGCTGCCTGTTGAAATTTTCTGTTCAGCTCTTTGATTTTGTGTTTTCTTCCTTTAGCTTTGGCGTCTCGTCACTCTAACGCAATATTCGGAGTCTCATCTGGCATACATCTTGGTCTTTTCTTCTTCTTCAGCCTTTGTAGTGATATTTTGCATTCTTCGTGGACGATTTTCTTGATATCCTCCCAGAGCTCATTTGGTCTATGCTCATTGGTGCTTAACGCCTCAAACCTGTTCCTGAGGTGGTTTTGAAATTCGAATGGGACAGACAGACTAAAGGTCAAATCTTGATTCCTGTGGACTTGATTTAATTTTCTTCAACTTCAGCTTGAACTTGCATATGAGTAGTTGATGTTCTGTCGTACAATCAGAACCTGGCTTGGTTTTCACTGCTGATATTGCACTTCTCCAGCGAGTCTTTCCACGAATGTAGTTGATTTGATTCCTATGCATACCATCAGGTGAAATCCATATGTATAGCCTGCGTTTATGTTTCTTATAAAAGGTATTTGCCATGAATATATCAGTGAAGGTGCAGAACTCTATCATTCTATCACCAGCCTTATTTCTCTCACTGAGGCCGTGTTTCCAGCTACTGATCCTCTTTCCCTGTTCCCAACTTTTGCATTCCAGTTGCCCATTATTATCAATGCATCTTGATTGCATGTTTGATCAACTTCTGACTGCAAAAGTTGGTAGAAATCTTCTATTTCCTCCTCTTTGGCTGTAGTTGTTGGTGCATATATTTGAATGATAGTGGTATTCACTGGACTTCCTTGTATGCGTATAGATATTATACTGTCGCTCACCACATTGTATTTCAGGATAGATCTAGAAATGACTTTCTTAATTAGGAAACCAACCCCATTTTTTCTCACCTTTTTCATCCCCAGCATAGTAAATCATGTAATCATCTGATTCAAAATGTCCCATGCCAAGCCATCTCATTTAGCCAAGAAAGGTATCCTTGTCTCCATTCCTATTCAATCTATATCTTGAGCAAGTCATTTGAGAAGCTGAACTGTGTGAAGAAAAAGAAGAAAGCATCAGAACTGGAGAAGATTCATCAACAGCCTGCATTATGCAAATAATCCAACTTTGCTTGTACAATGTAAATAAGAATTTAAGTACTTACTACAGACCAATGAATGTAACCTTCAGCACAGATTGCAACTCAGTATTAAGAAAACAAAAAAATTTCATCACTGGACCAACAGGCAACATCAAGATAGATGGAAAAAAGAATAAAACTGTAAACAACTTCACCATACTTGGATCCACAATCAATATAGTTGATGTCAGCAATCAGGAGATCAGGAGAAATATTCCACTGGGAAAATTTGCAGTCAGGACCTCTCAAATTACTGAGGAGCAATGATGTTAGTTTGAACACTAAGGTGCACTTGATTTAGACTGTAGTCTTTTCAATCACTTGCTATGTATCTGAGAGCCAAAGAACGAATAAGGATGTCAGAAGTAAAAACAATGTTTTTGAAATGTGGCATTAGAGAATAGTACTGACTATCCCATGGACTGCTAAAAGACAGATATGTTTTGGAGAAGGTGAACTTGGATAGCTCCTTGAAAGTAAGGATGATGACGTTTTTTGTCTCATACTTTGGGCATGTTGCTAGAAGAGACTATTCCTTGGAGAAGAATATCATGCTTGGAAAGATGGAGGGAGTATAAAGAAAAGGAAGACCCTCAACCAGGTGGATTGATTTAGTGACTGCAGCTAGGGGTTCAAATGTATCAGAGATGGTGAGGATGGAACAGGACAGAACAAGTTTCAGATCTATTGTTCATTGGGTCGCTGGGAGTTGTACTTGAATTGGCAGTACCTAAGGACAACAATCTGCTTTTCTATATAAATGAGGATCTTAGATGACACACTAGTCAAAGTGATTCTTGTGGTATTCAAATATAAATGAGTTTTGAAAAGCATAAAGTTTGAGGTTATATATAAATATCACCTTTTACAAAAGATCATCTCTATTACACATCATCCTGTAAACTACTTTTAAATGGTTTAGGTAAAGATGAAAATGGGCCCTAGAAATGAACTACTCAATTTGATGGTTACTATTTAACTGGACAATATAGAAATTCTTCTGATTCTAATTAACTTCTTCATAATGTTTAGATGTTTAGGGAAAACAGGCTTGTGTAAACTTATCACAAGAATTTCCCAGTCCAACTATTTTTTCACTTCTGAAAAAGTGTTGAAGAATGAAATTAGCATATCGTTAATTTGATGAATGCCCAGAGGTTCCTGGATCATGCTGATACATCTTTATTTACTCATTAGGATTATAGCCTGAAATTTGGTTTTCCTGAGTTTATGCTTATTACTCTTGAAGTATTATAGATAGACAGTTAATTCATACTACACGTCACTTTCTCTGTCTATGAAATGGATTTACACTAAACTATAAAATATGCTTGGTAAACAAGTCAGCTTTCATTCAATTATATGTAATACAGTCTCAGTGGACAGGAGGAGGGAAAATGATGTTCTGATTGTACATACCTCAATTTTTTTTAAAAAAAGCATTGGTATTGTCCCTGATATGCAGGTAACTATATTAAAACAAAGCTACTTTAAATAGATAATGACTGACACAATTCAGTAGATATGAGATAGGCCCAGGGTTTGAACTCAAAGTCTGACTCCAGCACTAAGGTCAACAGCAACATTAGAGTTTCTTCTGGTATGTACCATAAACTGTTCATATCTATGGTTCTCTAAAGAAACAAAACCAGTGTAATATATCTGGCAATTTACAAATCCACAGACTCTGTAGATGAGATAACAGATTTGAAACTTCTGCTAACTCCTGGGATTGCAGTGAGCAGCAGGAGGCAAAAGGACATTGGTAAATCTAAAATCTATTGAAGATTTCTGCCACTTTATATCTCAACATTCACAGTTTAGGTTATAGGAAGAATGCAGACCCATGAGAGAGCCATGATAAAGCATATTTTGTCAAAATATCAATTTATAATCTGAAAGCAGATCACTAAGGAACTCCTCTTTGAATGTATTTGTTGATCTTGTTACATAAATTTATGTTATGGAATTGTCACTACTCTAATATTTGGCAAAACCACTGGAAACTTGGTCCATTTGCAAATTTCTGTGTTGGCATCCAAATAATCTCTGAAATTGGTCAAGTTTACCAAATTTCTTAACTCATATATGTAGTGTGTAAATTCTCCTAATCCCCGATGTAACTGAAAAAAGGCAATGCAAATAATCATAAATCAGTTGTAAAAACAACTTTAGAAATGGGATGAAATTAACCTGCATTAAATTGTTTGTGACCATTTTCTAAATATTATAGTATCAGAAAAAGAATAATTTTCTTTCATCAAATATAAAATTATATTAATGTAAAAAATGTGGTTATACTAGGAAAATTTTTTATCATTTAACTTAATAAATAGTATCTTGATCTCTCTTTGTGTATGTGCACACATCTGTGCCTGTATGTGCACACAGACTTGGTTTTTCTATGTTAAGAAATTTCATCCCAAAACATAAACACAATGCATGTCTTCTTAACTTTGGAATTCTGTGACTGAAGAAGACCTCAATAGTAAATGTCATCTCAATCAAAGTAAACACCTCATCTAAAATCTATTTGGAATATGTAAAGGAAAGTCTTCCCTTGCTCCTGGGTTAAATTCACTGTTCATCTGCCTTACTTATAAGCAATTGTTAAATTTCAAAAACATTCTTTATTCAAAGATTAGAATTCCTAGTGTTAACACAGTAATAACAACTCTTAGTTTATTCTCACCTTAGGAACTCTGAGGACTTTGCTGATAATCCCAAGGTTGCACCTCTCTGAAGATTTGAATTCACCAGTGGCTCTTTAGGAGAAAGATGGTTTATCTCCTCCTGTGTGATTTATAGCCTTCTGAAAATCTGCTTCAGTATAGCTATGAAATTGTTCTGAGTTGACAATGAGTTGTTAGCCTAAACATCTGTGATAGCAGTGGTTAAAGCCCTCACCTGCTAAGCAAAGGATCAAAGGTAGCCATTCTGCAGGAGAAAGATTTAGCAGTTTAAGTAAAATGGACTTCAAAAAACCCCTATGGTACATTTACATAACGAAATATTATGCAGTGCTGAAAAACTATGAACTTCTAAAACACGACACAACGTGAATGAGTCTGTAAGATATTATGCTGAGTGAAATATCTCCGTCAAAAAAGAACAAATACTGCATAAGACCACTATTAGAAAATAAGATCGGCATGGTGTGGGGGAGAGCAAGAAAAGAATAAATAGATCATGAACACTGTACTGGAGCAGATTAAGGAAATAACTATCTGGAAGGAGTATATGACTGGGCATTATATGTATGAAAATTAACAATCTGAAACAAGAAGTATATTACAAAGTGAATTGGGGTTGGGGAAGGAGAAAAGAAGATGGAGAAAAATTTGCTTTAGTAAATGACTTAAAACCTAATCTTTCTGTAAACATTTATTAAAATCATAATTTAAAAAAGAAACTAAAATATATTTACAGCTTTGGAACCCTATGGATTAATTCCATCAGTGTAAGTTGAAATCAAGTTGGTGGAATTGACTAGATGGTTGTGGGTTTAGTTAAATTTTGGATTCTTTACCTACCACAAGTTTAATTCTGTGCAGCTGCCTTACATTGGAAGAAAGTTATTGACTCAATTTTTTAAGCTTCCCAGTTGTTTCTCTTTTACTACTAGCTTTTTGACCATGAATTTAGTCCTTGCCAAGGTTAGACTCAGGAGAGAGAGGATTAGTGGAATAATGTAAGTCTCACATTACAGTTAATAGTACATCAGGCTTTAAGACAATTTTGACAGGTGAGTCATACATGTTTTTGCTTTTTTTATTCCCTTACTCATGGTTTTATTTACATAAATTTCCAAAGGATGCCACATGGACTTGCCAGGATCCCTTAGTTTAAACTTGCTCTGTATTATTGCATTACCATCTTTTCTACAAGTAAAGCTCCCTTGATTCTTTGGAATTTGTTATGTTTCATCTAATTTTAAAAATTAAAGGGAACCTAAAACTAGGAGAGAATAAAACAAGGAGAGAATAGAATAGATGAATGGGACTTTGTAAGAATCAAATCCCTATGCACATAAAAAAACTTCTCCAACAGAGTAAAAAGGAAAGCCACAGACTGCAGGGGGGGGGGGAATATCTGGTAATTATCTGATAAGGGAATTATATCTAGAATTTATAGAATACTTCAGCACCTCAACAAGATAAAGGTAAACAACTCAGTTGCAAAATGGGCACAGGATATGAACAGATTCTTCACCAAAGAAGATATTCAGATGGTGAACACATGAAGAAATGTTCAAAATCCATAGCTCTAAAAGAGAAGCAAATCAAAATAGCTATGAGCTATCATGTCACCCCAGTAAGAATGCAAAATTCAACAAAGCAACAAACAACAATTACTGGTGAAGTTGTGGAGAAATTGGAACCCTTATTCACCATTAGTGGGACTGTAAAATGGTGCAACCACTGTATAAGGCAATATAGCTCTGTCTCAAAAAGTTGGAAATAGAAATACAAATTGACCCAGCAATTGCACTACTGGGAATATATCCTAAAGAAACCAGAACTGTCATCCAAACAAATATGTGCACACCCATATTTATTGTGGCATTTTTTACAATAACAAATGGATTGGTAGAGAAACTGTGATATATTCACACAATGGAATACTACACAGCTCTGAAAAACAAGGAACTCATAAAATATTACACAAAATGGGTGACCCTGGAGGACATTATGCTGAGTGAAATATCTCAGTCACTAAAGAACAAATACTGCATAATGCCATTGTTATAAACCAGGACTGGTATGGAGGTTTGGAGGTAATTAAGAAAGGAGGGTATAAGTAATGAACAGTACATTGAAACAGATGAGAGAAAGAACTGTTTAAAAGGAATATATTTTTAGGGATTATTTGCATGACCACAGTCCAGAATAAGAGGTGCATAGTAAGGTGGACTGGGATGGGGTGGGATGGAAAATTGTGCAACAATGAAAGAATCTTTTTAAAGTGAAAAGCAACCTGTGTTGGGGAGTATGGTATAAAATATGCAACAGTGAGTGAATAGAAATCTAAGTTTTCTGTAACCTTTTGTTAAAGTATTAACAAAAAAAATTAAAAATAAAAATTAAAGGGAAATAGAAATCTAAGTTTTCTGTAACCTTTTGTTAAAGTATTAACAAAAAAAATTAAAAATAAAAATTAAAGGGAAAAGGGTAAGTAAAAACCAAAACCACACCCTTAAACAATTAGACTTGCATGACGTGGTTACCTTTATTTTCATATTGGAGTTGTGGAGGTTGGTAAATGAAGAGGGAGGAAGAGGAACACCCCCGCCCCCAAAAAAAACCCTTTATAGTCACTGAGATAACGACACTAAAAAAAAAGGACACAATTTTGAGGATCATCTCTTTATCTAACATGAGTACAAGCTTAGACATTTTACTTCGACTTCTCTTAGATCTTTTAAGACAGCTTAGAAGGCTCAGCCAACTGTGGGTACATAGGGCACATCACATGGAAGTAGGATTAAGTGTCTAAGAAAAGTCAAATCCGGGGAAGTAAAACTGCAGTACAAAGTTGAGAAAGAGGGTGCGGGTGTTTGCTAGAGACAGAGGTAGTTTGAGAAAATAACAGTTAATTGGAGTGTGGGAAATGTAAAAATAATAAAGTTTTAAAAAATAAAGTTTTCATGGACAGTTGACATACAACTAGCAAAAATAGAGACCATTCCGAAGAGATAAAGCTCCCACTCAATTAAATGCTGTGATTGTAAAAGTCTGTGACTAAGAAAGAGAAAGTTAAAAAAAAAAGGTAGTTAATATAGATGAAGGGAGCTCTTGTGCCCTAGCGGTAAAAAGCTGCATGCCAATCTCGAAAGCGGGTGTTTTGAATCGGCCTGTTTCATAGGGGAAAGATGAGCGATCTCCTTCTGAGCAATTAAACTGCCTTTGAAAACCCGCTGGAAGGTCAGAAATGGGTCGATTCCGACTTAACAGAACCCAAAAATAACAACAACAATATATCAATTATATAGGAACCCTGACCATACAGACTTTAATGATTTAGCTGCTGACTGAAAGATTCAAGTCAATGAACTGCTTCATGGGGAACAGTTGTGGCTGTAGGCTTTTATAAAGATTTGTAGCCTTGGAAACCTTGTAAAGTAGTTCTGCTTTGTTCTATAGAGTTGCTATGAATTGGAATCTACTCAATGGCAATGAGTGGATATTAATTGTGTACTGTTGTTGTTCTTGATTGCCTTTGAATAGGACATGATTCATAGCAACCCTATGAATGACAGGCCTGAAGCCCCTCTACAGATATCGACATTTATCAAAGTTCATAGAGTTTCTGGAGGCATAGTGTTTAGGAAGTGGATATCAATCCTGCTTCCAAATCTGTTACAGTATGTTATTATCATGTGTCATTGAGTCACCTGTGATGTATAGAGACCCTACATACAGCAACTCTGAACCCTTCCCTGTCTTGAGCCAGTCTCACTAACTCCAACACACCAACACCTATCATCCCAGTTACTGTATCAATCCATCTCATCTGAAGTCTCCCTCTCCTGCACTTGTCCATCCAGCCTTACAAGTGTGACGTCCTTCTGCAAGGACCAATCTCTCCTGGCCACATGCCCGAAGTAAGAGAGGTGGAGCTTCAAAATCTTAGCCTCCAAGGAGAGATTTGGTTTCACCCTCTCCAAGGCAGACCTATTTGTTTTCTTGTCAGTCCATGGTATGTTCAAGACCCTTCTCCAGCACCACAACTCAAAGGCATCTATTCTTCTTCTGTCACCCTGAGTCATCGTCCAGCTCTCTGAAGTACAACAAGTAATTGAGAAGACTATGGCCTGGATGCATCCATTAATATGGGATCTTGAGTGGTCTAGTCTCCTTACTTTTATAGGGAGCTCTGATGACTTAGTGGTAAGAAATGGCACTACCAACACAAAGGTACACAGTTTGACTCCACCACTTGCTCTAAGGGAGGAAGATAATAAGCAATATCCTCCCAATTTACTGATTCTGAAAACATGCTGGAGGGTCAGCTATGATCAGTATCAATATGGAGTCAGTACACACACACACACACACACACACACACACACACACACAGAGGATACGTTAGTGGCATAGTAAAGAGTTGAGCTGCCAACTCGAAAGTGGATGATTTGAATCCCTTGTTTCACAGGAGAAAAATGGGCAATTTCCTCCTTTAAGATTTATAGCCTCTGGAAATTCACAGGTGAGCCAGTAATAAGTCACTTTTGAATTGATGACATTGAGATTGAGGTTACATGTAATGTGTTTATGTGTAGAGTAGATAAAAGTACCCAGACTAAGCTAAATTTAGCAGATAAATTGAGAATTCTGCAAAATTATGTTTTAGATTATACTCTGAAAGAAGAAAAATTATCTAAATATGTGATAACATTATTGTTGGACCGTGAAAGGCTGGTATCACCTTAACAGAAGCTAACTCTAAAATAAGTGACTTCGAACATGCTTCATAGACTGGCTACAAAACCTCAAAGAAGCAGTCTGCTTCTCTTCTCTTCTCTTCTCTTCTCTTCTCTTCTCTTCTCTTCTCTTCTCTTCTCTTCTCTTCATTTTTCTGTAATGATTAGAAAATAGGGAAGAGCTGATTTAAAACTGGTCAATGGCCACTTTTGCCTTGAATAATGAATGTTTTCTTGAAAAAGAACCAAAGATGGTGACAGAGTTTAATCCCCTTGAGAACATGGTAATTGTGTCATGATATTTGTGAGGAGGACAGATCTAACTTATGGCATATTATTAACTTTGTTTTGTCTTAGTATTGAACATACTAACATGTACAATACTAAGTCAAATCAAAGTGAATAATGTTTGTTTTGGTCATTTTTTTTGTTAGATAATTTCCTGTTAGCTAGAATTCATAGTGACTCTATGAATAACAAACCAGAACCTGGCCCTACACTGCATTACCCTCATGATCTCTGATCTGCTTCAGCTCATTGTTACAGTCACTTTGTCAATCTGTATTTATGAAGGTCTTTCTCTGCCTCTCCACCTGTCTCAGTATGATGAGTTTTTCTATGGACCTCCTGACAACATGCTCAAAGTATTTGAGATGAAGTTTAACCATCCTTGCCTCTAAGGAGCATCCTAGTTGCACTTTGTCCAATACAGTCTTGTTAGTTCTTTTGGCAGTCCATGGCATATTGAGTACTCTTCTCCAACACTGCAATTTATAGGGTTGATTCTTTGTCTGTCATCTTTATGCACTGTTCAACATTAAGGTGCATAAGAAATAAATGAAAAGACCATGACTTGCATCAAGCACACTACAAACTTTAACATCTTTGCTTTTTAAGGACTTTAACGAGATCTTTGACAGCAGATTATCCCAATGTAACACATATATTTTGTTTGTTTTCCTTATGTTTCTTGAATGCAATATCTTAAATTGTTGTTGTTATTGTTGTTTATTGCCTTTGAGTCTAGCATAACTCATGAACTAAATTAATGAACTTCATTCATGAACTAAATTCATGAATTCAATGAACTAAAGGCCTGATGACCCTCTACAACTATTGACATTTATCAAGGTTCACAGAGTTTCAAGGAAGCATGTTGTTTAGGAATTGGATGTCACTCCTGCTTCTAAATCTGTCATAGAATGTTATTGGTTGACCCTATGTACAACAGCTTTGAATCCTTCTCTGTCCTGAGCCAGTCTCACTAATTCTGAAACATCAACCCCCATTGCCCCAGCCACTGTATTAATCTATCTCATCCGGGGTCTCCCTATCCTGTGCTGTCCATCCACCCTTCCAAGCATGATATCCTTCTCCAAGGATGGATCTCTCCTGGCCACATGACTAAGTTAAGTGAGGCATTAGCTTCAAAATCTTAGCCTCCAAGGAAAAACTTGGTCTCACCTTCTCCAAGACAGACCTATTTGTTTTCTTGTCAGTCCATGGTATGTTCAAAACTCTTATCCAGCCCCACAACTCAAAGGTATCTATTCTTCTTCTGCCATCCTTAGTCATTGTCCAGCTCTCTGAAGCATAACAAGTAATTGAGAAGACCACGGCCTGGATTAGGCACACCTTTGTATCTAGACTGACATTCTGCTCTTCAGCACTCTGGAGAGGTCCATAACAGCAGATTTTCCCAGTGCAATTCATCTTTTGCTTTCTTGACTGCTGATGTGAATGAAGTATTGATTGTGGATACAAGCAAGCTGTAATACCTAATAACCTCAGTCTCTTCTTCTAATATGGTGCTGTCCATTGACCCAGTGGAGAGACTATGTGTTTATTTTTTTTTTTTAGACTATGTGTTTATTTGATGTTAAGATTCAATCCATATAGAAGATTACAGGATCAATTGTATGCCATAACAAGATTTTACAAGCTAGTACTTCTATTTTCTCTCAAGTTGGTGCTATGAGCAGATTGTCTTTCAAGTCAACAAAACAAAATCTCATAGTAAGAAAAAATAATTTTGTGAGAATAAAATATTTCACTTTTCTACTCATCCTTAGGATAAACTGGTGACATATTTCAGGCAAACAATTGGTGATGACATACACAGCTGTTCCATGTTAGGAAAACAGATGAGTTCCAGTGTAATTTGCATCCTCTGAAAAACTCCTAGAGAGTCAGCTATAAGCTGAATGTGACTCAACAACACATAAGAACAATGCATTTAATACTTCAACATTCAGTCAATATAACAAGATAATAATGTTTCAGTTAAAAACAATGATAAGCTATTTAACTTCTCTTTTTGTGCTAACATTTGGAGATTTGGAATGAGGTTATGCTTCCAATGTTAGCTCTATTGTGTTTTGCTACTTTTCAAATGGTAAATATTTATCTGTGGGAGTGGCCAGAATGGTAAGTATTGGACAAAGCAGGTCTAACAACAACAACAAAAAGGTGAAAATGAGAGTCAGAGGAAAAATGTTTGTTCTGTAAGGTTTTTTATACTTCATTTGCTACGTGAGAAGATCATCTGAAAAGTAATGCAAATATCATCACTGACTGACAACAAGAATACAAACAAGCAGTTGTCAGAGTTACAAACAACATTCACTCCTGCATCTTTAAGAATTTTTACGGAACTACGAAAAGGTGCCTATAATTTTTATTTTGCTTTATTTTAGTACGAGAAAAGGCTCCAAGATACTACAATGATTTCAAAGCTATAGATGCAACACATAACAACCATTGTGATGAAGAATTTGTTGTGAGTAGTGGTGGTTTCAAAGTGAGGACAGACTTACTTATCTTTAGTAGGAATTTCACTGCCAACCTAAAGCCAAGTGGTTCAAATTGTTCAGCTTTTCCTCAGTAGAAAGATGGTCAATCTCCTCCTGTGGGATTAACTGCCCAGAGAACCCAACTGGAGGGTTAGCTATGAATCAGTTCCAACTTGATGGTACATAACAACAACAAAGGACCAATAGGAGTAGTCTGTAAATAGGACTTTAGTAACCCTGGGGCTGCCAATAGCTAGAAACCAAACTGAGATGACTATTGAATATGGATGTGATAAGTTAAATAGCACAGAAATTTTACAGTAATACCAGTAGACAGCTGTTGAGTTATTACTGGCATGGATTTGATAAGAGAGGCCACTGCTAATTTTAGATATTATAGGATGAAAAGAATTGGTTGACCACATATTCCAAAGTGATTACAAATCTTATAAGTAGATAGATGCTTCATGATAATGTTGTAAAGGATGTATTAAAATGGATTATGGTCGTGGTTGGGCAAATTATAAGCAGAGAAGATGATCCAATGGGTATAGAAAGCACAGGCTTGCTTGTATTTCCTAATCACATGGGAAACTGTTTAGTACAGAACAATAAGCACAATTCACCTTTGCTGAATTTCTTACTAAGTACTCTCCAATGCCAGTGATTGCAAACTTAAGAGGAGTTGATTATGCAGGAGGGTTAGGAGAGGGTCATATCACAGTGATCCTTAGAAACAAAATCTTTCGTGTGCTGAAAAAATGTGACATTGTGTACTGAAGTAAGTTAGCAAGTAAGCCCCTATTTTCTTGTTTATTGGGTAACTCAACACTGCCTGTAAGGCTAACAGTCCATGCTCTAATAGAAGCCTCAAATGTAATATGCCTTCTTAAATGTTATTTGTAAAAATGACCTTGAACTGGTAATTCAGTGACTAGAAAGGCACACTAACTTGACATTGTTGCTAAACTGACATATGGATACCAGTATGTGGGTTGGGACTGAGGTTTTCCAATTTTGTAGATAACTTTGTGCTTGAGAAACCAGAATCCATTAAAAATTTGGGTCTTTGCTGTGCTTTGTACACTGTATGAAACATTGTACCTCTGAAACTGGTATCTGTAAATAGTGTATTGTGGTTTACCATAGTACAGCTGTTTATAGATACTGGCCATAGATATAGCCAGTAGATAGAGGTTATAGGTTATGTCTACAAGTCTATTTATTGAAAGCTCTAATTTCCTGGTGTGGCTTCTTACCATCCTGGTCACCAGAAATGTGTAGTGCATGGGAAAATGTCATTACTACTTGGCAGAAAACAAACCCTTTTCTGTCAAGTAGATTCTAATTCATAGGGATCCTACAAGATGGGGTAAACCTACCTTTAGGGTTTCAAAGTTTAATATTTACAGAAGCAGACTGCCACATCTTTCTCTCACAGAATTGCTGGTATTCAAAATTGCTGACTGTTCAGGAATCAGGTGATCATTTATCCATCTTGCTACCTATGGGGGGAAAATATTGCTATTTTCATTGAAGTATGATATGTCAAAATTCACTAATTCTCTTGTTTCAGTTACATTGTGTAGCAAAGGGTTTATATATTCACTGACAGAATTAAATAAAAGCATGATTTATGTAAAAATTATACTCTTCTTGAGAAAATATTACACATTGTGTGAAGGCCTCAGTTAATGAAGTATCTATCAAACAGATCTACTAGAAATTAATTTTGATCGTAGAAAAATTATATATGAAATGAATGCCTCCATCAACATGTAAGTAACTATTTAACTGTACATGGTAGAAGAAAAAGACTAAGTGATCTTGTAAAAGGATATCAAAACTTTTGGAACTGCATGATCACAATTAATATGCTTGATAAAGTTAAGACCTGTCCTTACTGCATGAATCAAATACTGGTTGTTATTGAATAAATAGTAAGAAATTTTCTTTCAAAATGATTTTGCAAAAATTTAGTCATATATCTTTAAAATTACATTTAAGTAAATATTGATTAAAGTCAAATACGATCAGGTACGAGAAGGTAAAAGGAGCTGACCTTTGATCAATTTCTTCAGTGATTAATGGGTGGAGTGACACACATGGAAGAAATTAAAAAGGTAAATGAACTAATTTCCTCGAAAATGTTACAATTGAAATATCTGGTAAGTAAACTAATAGTCATAGTCAATTATACTCTTAAAAATGATCATTAATAATTTGAAGTTGCTTGTTTACAGTTGCACAAGTAACTGTCCTTTACAGATGATATCACATCTGTAAAGTTCTATCTGTAAAGACACCAAGTGAGATACAATTTATTTTAGTATAACAGAGAGGTTTTTTTTTATGTTTTAAATTTTGTTTTATATGGTTTTGCTTACAAAGATATTGTACAGTGTGTTGTACACTATTCTTAAATCACACTGTGTTTCATACAAGTATTCCCTTGCACTATTCTATAAAATTAATCATCATTGGACTGTGCCTATCATTGTCCTGTCTTTTAAAATCCCTGCTGGAGATACTTCTATAGTTTTGAGTTTTATAATCTCATTTTGTGTGGTTGTTTGTGTGTGGGATGATCTAGATCTCCTCTTTCCTTCTCTAGTCTAACGATTATTTATGTCTTTGCAGTTATTAGTAAAGCTTGATATCAGATAAGATTCGTCAATAGTTGTTTTGTTATATGCCTTTGAGTTGTCTCTAACTCCTAACAACTCCATATACAACAGAATAAAACCTGCCTGTTTCTGCACTGTCACAATTTTTCCTGCAATTAAGACCATTGTTCCAGACATTGTATCTTATTAAGAGTCTTGCTCTCTTTCATTGGTCTGTTACTTTTCCAAGTGTTATGTCCTTTTTCAAGGATAGCTCCTCCTGATATTATGCCTAAAGTACATGAGATGAAATCTTACTATCTTCGCTTCTAACGAGTAGTCTAGTTTAACTTCTACCAAGACAGCTTTGTTCTTTTGATATTTCAATATTCTTCTCTAACATTGTAATTGAAAGGCATCTCCTTATCCTTACTCTACCTTTCATATGTTGTTGTTGTTGTTATGTGCCATCAAGTTGCTTGTGACTCTTAGTGACCCCAATACAACAGCCCTAAACCCTGCTCTATCCTAGGCCAATCTTACTGTTTCAAATCCACCTACCTGGATTACCTCAGTCACTGAATCAATCCACCTCATAAAGGGTCTTCCTCCACCCTCCCAGGCAGGATGTCTGTCTCCAAGTAATGGTTCCCCCTTGCAACAATTCAGAGTATGTGAGATGAAGCTTCAGAATCCTTGTCTCCAAGGAGCAGACTGTTTTAACCCTCTCTAGGATAAACCTGTTTGTTTTCTTAGCAGTCCCTGGTATGTTCAATACTCTTCCTTCTCCAATACTACAGCTCAACGGTGTCAATTCTTCTTTTATTCTCCTTAGTCATTGTCCAACTCTCTGATCATTACAAGTGATAGCAAAGACCATAGCCTATATCAGATGCACCTTAGTCTTCAGAGAGACACCATTGCTCTTCAGTACTTTGGAGAGGTCCCTAATAGCAGACTTTCCCATCGCAATACGTCTTTCAATTCCCTGGCTACTGCCAAGAGTGTTGACTGTAGAGACAAGCAAACTAAAGCTGTGAACAATCTCAGTCTCTTCACCGTCCATGCTGATGCTGCCAATTGGTCCAGTGGTGACAATCTTTGTCTTCTTGATATTGAGCCTCAATCCATATTAAAGGTTGCAGTCCTTGACCTTCTGCAGCAAGTGCTTCAAGTCCTCCTCAATTTCAACAAGCAGGGTTGTGTCAACTGCATAACACAGATTGTTAATGAATCTTCCTTCAATCCTGATGCCACACTTCTCCTCATACAGCCCAGCCTCCCAGATAATCTGTTCATACTTTTTATACATATATAGAAAACTTAAAAACTCCAACTTATTGGCATTGACTGACTCAGAATCCTCCCTTGAGTTTCTGAATCATTAATTGCATTGAGAAAGATTGCCCCTCTTTCTCTAAAGATGCCACTGTGCATTTAAACTGACAGAGACATGTGGTCTTTATTATAACTCCCTATATACTATGCCATCAGAGTTCTTCATATGATTCTTGCATAAGAATCAATTGAAAATACAATGGCTTGAGTCACACACACTTCAGTCTTGAATAGTCTTCCTCTTGAACACATTTAAAAAAGTCCTTAGTAGCAGACAAGTTCTTTTAGGTGTGAACCATTGATATACATGGGGAAAAAATACTGTTTTAGGGAGGACTTGGTCCTTGATTTAAGGATCTCTAGTGGTATAATATGAACTGAAGATCAACATCAAGAAGACAAAGATTCTAACAACTAGGCAAATTGGAAGCACCATAATAGATGGAGAAGAAATTGAGGGTGTTAGTACTCACAGCTTGTTCTGACCCAAAATCAAAAGGCAAATTGCACTGGGAAACTCTGCTGTCATGGACCTCTCCAAAGTGCTGAAAAGCAACGATGTCAATCTAAATACAAAAGTAGGCCTAATTCAGACCATAGTCTTCTCAATTAGTTGTTGTGCTTCAGAGAGCTGGACAGTTACTAAGGATGATAGAAGAATAGATGTTTTTAATTTGTGGTACTGGAGAAGGTCTTGAACATGTCATGAACTGCCAAGAAAACAAGTAAGTCTGTCTTGGAGAGGATGAAAATAAGTTTCTCCTTGGAGGCTAGAATTTTGAAGTTACGCCTCACTTATCTTGGACATGTGGCCAGGAGAGATCAGTCCTTGGAGGACATCATGCTTGGAAGGGTGAACAGGCAGCTCAGGAAAGGAGAACCCAAGATGAAATGTATTGATACAGTAGCTTGGGCAATGGAGGTTGGTGTGTTGGAATTAGTGAAACTGGCTCAGGACAGGGAAGGGTTCAGAACTTCTGTATATAGGGTTGCTATAACATTGCAGGTGACTCAATGGCACATAACAACAATAACATTCTATGGTAGGTTTTGGAAGCAGGAGTGGCATCTACTTCCTAAATAACATGCCTCTGAAACTCTATGAACTTTGATAAATGCTGATAGTTGTAGAGAGGCTTTAGAACTTTTGTTCATAGGGTTACTATGAGTTGTGCTTGACTCAAAGGCAAACAGCAAGCTGCATAATGTGAAGCTTGTACATCTAAAAGAAATATATTAGTGGTTAGAATTTAACAACTACACTTGGAAAAAGATCTGGACATCTCCCCTCAAAGAAATTTACAGCCTTATCCATCTATTGGAATGTCTTTATGAGTTGGAACAGACTCAACAAGAGTGGATGGTTGATCCATGGATTTTAAGAAGCTGCCACTGCATATTAATTTTGAGGGTCTTTTGGGTGTTCTTTTTTTCTACGTGGAGTTAGTGTAACTATATTCTATGTGTCTTCTTGCCCCTAAAATAATATAAATTGTAATAAAGGTAACCAATAATGGAGGATTGAAAGGGACCAAAGTCTAGAGAAGATGGTAGAAATTATAAATCGACAGAAACAGACTCTAAGCAGGCACTTGTAGGAAAAATGTTCCGCTTTCACTGAGCAGAATAAGTTGAAAATTGAGTGTGGTGCTGTGTCTATATATATTGTAGGACATTAATTTCACTGTGGAATCAATAGGTTCACTTGAAAATGTGAGGGGTTTCTATAATTAAAGTTTATGGAGTAGGGGCATGTCTGAAACACTCCTATTGCTGAAATCATGTTGCTATATCAAACTCATTATACCATATGATGACACAGTGATCTTGGGAAGATAAAAAAATTGGCATAAATCAATGTGGGATTCAAAAGAAGATAAAAATTGTCATTTTATGACTTCTGTAGTTTTGTAAACTTTATTATTTAGTAATGTTTACTCAAGGCTTCTAGGCTAAAACATAAATATGTCATTGTTCTAGTGATGATGATTAGGTTAATGATAAGAATAACTTAGATCATTGGAAATTAGTTATAACTAACTGTCCAGAATGAGCACATGTAAGGATATTACTCACCTTTCTCGTGAAGAGCTCTGGTGCAGCTGTCTATAGTTTATTGTACTGCTAAATCAAAGGTGATGCTTCTCTGGTGGTTAATAAGAAAAGAAGGGGAACACACACACACACACACACACACACACA
>NW_006400234.1:439701-449044 GCF_000299155.1 Elephantulus edwardii | reverse complement strand
TTTACTCCCAATTATTTAATCTTGTGGTTAGCTATTGTGAAGGATATTGTTTTTCTTAGCTCCAGTTCTGTATTTTCTTTGTCACTGTAAAGAAATCCAATTGATTTCTGTATATTGATCTTTTTTTTTTAAATTTAGGTTGTTTATTTTTCATTTCAATGAACATCTATTGATCTTGTATCTTGCCACTTTCCTGAATTGGTCAACTATGTCCCATAGTTTTCTTGCTGAATCTTTAGAGTTTTATAAGTATACTATCATATCATCTGCATAGAGAGATAACTTTATTTCCACCTAGCTAATTTGGATACCTCTTATTTCTTTCCCTTGTCTTAAGCTATTGCTAAGATTCTTAATACAATATTGAATAGGAGAGGTGATAGTGCACATTCTTGCCTATTTCTTGTTCTCAAAGGGAATGCCTGCAATCTCTATCCATTGAGGACAATATTGGCTCTTGGGTTTTCATATATACTCTTTGCTATTTTGAGGAAGTTTCCCCCTAATCCTATATTGTTGAGTGTTTTAATCAGAAAAAGGTGTTGGATTTTGTCAAATGTCTTTTCTGCATCAATTGATAGGATCATTTGGTTCTTGATCTTAGCTTTGTCAGTGTGATGCATTATGCTGTTTATTTTCTTATGTTGAACCATCCTTGCATATTTATTATACTTGGTCATGGTGAATTGTTTTTTTTGATATATCATTGGATTCTATTGGCCAAGATTTTATTCCATATTTTTGCATCTATGTTCATTAGAGATATTGGCTTATAGTTCTTTTATTTTGCTGATGGTGTCTTTAACTGGCTTTGGTATCAAAGATAGTTTTGCTTTATAGAATGAGTCTGGGAGAATCTCATCTTTTTCTATTTTCTGAAATAATTTATGTAGGATTGGCAGCAGTTCTTCTCTGAATGGTTAATAAAATTGACTTGTAAAACCATCTGGTCCAGGACTTTTTTTTGGCTGGAAGTTGTTTTATTACCTTTTCAATTTCTTCTTTTGTTATGGGTCTGTACAGATATTTAATTTCCTTTTGTGTCAGTTTAGGTACGTTATGAATTTCTAAGTATTTGTCCATTTCTCTAGGTTTTCATATGTGTTTGAGTATAGTTTTTCATAATATTCCACTATTAGCCTATTTACTTGGTTCAGACTATTTGGATCTTTTCCTTCATTAGTTTTGCTAGTGGTTTTTCAATTTTATTGACGTTTTCAAAGAACCAACTCCTAGTTTTGTTGATGGTTTCAATTGTTTTTCAGTTTTCTATTTTATTTCTTCTCTAATTTTTATAAAATTTCAGTTTTTTAGAGGGTTTTTGTTTTTCTTTATGTTCTTTTTCAATTTGTTGGAGATGTTGGGTTAGAGAGTCAGTGGTCATTTTTTTCCTGCCTTTTCATGTGTTTGCTTATTGCTATAAATTGACCTATGATTCCTGCTTTGGTTGTTTCTCAGACATTTTGGTAAGTTGTGTTTTCATTATCAATTGTTTCAAGAAACTTTTTAATTTCTTTTTTTATTTTTTCTTGTACCCATTCATGTTCAAACAAAATGTTGTTCAACTTCCAAATGTATGGGGTGATATTTTTGTTCTTTTTTTCTCCTTTATCCTCTTGTTATTAATAATTTTGTAGCATTGTGGTCTATGAAGATGCTCTGTATTATTTCTATGTTTTTAAATTTGTTGATGCTTGCCTTGTGGCCCAAGATGTGCTCTATTCTCGAGAACATTCCATGCACATTGAAGAAGTTAAACTGTGCTTTTAGGGGGGGGTGCATTAGGCCACAAATATCTGTGAGATCGAATTGGATTATTGTGTAGTTTATTTCTTCAGCATCTTTGTTGAGTTTCTTTCTGATAGTTTTATCTTTTCTTGAGAGTGGTGTATTGAAGTCTCCAACTATTATAGTAATGTTGTCTATTTCCTTTTTCAGTTTTAATGCTTGTTTTATATATTTTTCAGGTCTATCATTTGGTGCATAGATATTTATTATTATTATGTCCTCTTGTTCTAGTGAATCTTTAAACATTATGTAGTGACCTTCCTTGTCCTTTGTGATGGTTTTTACATTGAAATTTATTTTATCAGAGATTAATATCACTACACCTGCTTTTTCCTGGTTAACATTTTTTTGTGTGTGTGTATTTTTTCTCACCCTTTTATTTTTAGTCTTTCTTTATCTTCACTTTTCAGGTGTGTCTCTTTGTAGAGAGCATATTGATGGATTTTGGTTTTTTATCCAATCTGCTAATCTTTTTTCTATTCAGTGGTGCATTTAAACCATCCAAATTCAGTGTGCTTATTGAGAGGCAAGGGTTTATTTCTATCATTGTGTTGAGTTCTTTTTGGTGTTATTGCTAGTTACTTTGGTCCATCCTGCTTTCTGTGGCACCTCTGTAAGAAGATGTCTCTCAGTGTCTCCTGCAATGGTGGTCTTATTCTTAGAAACTCCCTTAGGTCCTGTTTTTCTGGGAATGTCTTGATTGCTCCTTCCTATTTCATGGACAATTCTGCTGGGTACAATATTTTTGGTAGACAGTCATGTTCTTTGAGTGTTTAATATATGTCATCCCACTGTCTTCTTGCTCACATGGTTTCTGCTGAATTGGCACTTAGACTTATCTGCTATCCCTTATAGGTTACTCTTTCTTCTTTTCCCTCCCCCCTGGCTGCTTTAAGAATTTTCTCCTTATCTTTGGTTTTGGAAAATTTGACTATGATATGTCTTGGTGTTTTTCTTTTGGGGTCTATTCTATATGGTGTTCACTCAGCTTCTTGAATATATATTCTCTCATTCTTCAAGATGCCTGGGAAGTATTCTTCTAGTAATTCTTCCACAACTTTTTCTGTGCCTTTACTTGCTTCTTCCTGTTGTGGGATTACAATGATACACATGTTATTTCTCTCGATGGTGTCACATATTATTCTTAGATTTTCTTCTTTTTCCTTCCTTTTTGATTCTGATTTTTGCTCTAAGCACATCAGTGGTGATAATTCTAACTTCTATTTCACTGATTCTGTGTTTCATCTTTTCAACTTTGTTCATGCATCTCTCCATCATGTTGACAGCATCTGAAACATCGGACCTCATATTTTGGATCACAAATTCTTGTTTTTTCCATAGCCTTTAATGCCTCATTCATTTTATCTGCATTGTTTTGAATTTTTTTTAAGCTCCTCCTGATTTTTGCTTGCAATCTCCTGCGATTATTCAAGTTTGTCTTTTACCTATTGAGAATATTCAATCATTGTTCTTTTAAATGCTGTGTCAGAAAATTCTATCAAACTTTCTTGTCTTAGGAAATCCATTGGTGCTCTGTCACTTTTTGGGGTGACATCTTACTTTATGATTTTGTAGTTTATGATGTGGCCTGTTTCTTTCTTAATGTTGCTGTGGTAGAGTTTTTCATCACTGAGGTGACAATAAATTCTTTATCTGAAATCACTGAGTAGAGGTAGGCAAAGCATAGAAGTGGGTATAGTGTAGGTGGGTGTAGCATCAAGGTGGGTGGAGGGCACGGTGTGTAGAGGTGGGTGCCAGGCATGTTGTGTAGAAGTTAGCTTCATAGAGGTTGATGCAGGGTAAGTTACATAGAAGCTGGAGCAAGGTGCAGTGAATAGAGGCAGGCACTAGGCACAGCATCTAGAGGTGGGCGCTGGGGCCAGGTGGGGGTGCCACAATCTCTCACCGATTAAACACGTGTGGGGACCTTACTCAAATTCCAGTTCTCAAGCACATGTCCTGGCAGTGCTGAGTTCAGGCTGCACTAGGTTCCTGGTGCACTCATAAACTTCCTTTTTCACATTCCTTGTTCTTTCATATAAAAGTGAATGGTAACTGGAAAACTATCTGCAAAGGCTCAAGCAAGACCCACACCTCACTCCATACACAAAAACCAACTCAAGGTGGATCATGGACCTAGGACTAAAACCAAAGACTATAAACTTCACTAAAGAAAAGCTTGGAAAACTCTAGACATCCTAATCCACAACATAAGCAGTCTTCCAAGCATCCTGAAAAATCTACAAACCTGGAGAAAATAAAATATATGAATGGGACTTCTAAGAATCAAATCCCTATGCACATCCAAAATCTTCTCCAACAGTGTAAAAAGGGAAGCCACAGACTGGGAAAAAGTATTTGGTAATGACATGTCAGATAAGGACTTATATCTAGAATTTATAAAATACTTGAATAACACAACAAGATATAGGTAAATAACTCAATTGAGAAATGGGAACAGGATATGAACAGACAATTCACCAAAGAAGACATTCAGATGGCCAACAAGCACATGAAGAACTGTTCAAATTCCTTAGCTCTAAGAGATATGCAAATCAAAACAGCTATAAAATATCATCTCACCCCAGTCAGAATAGCAAAATTTAACAGAACAGCAAACAACAAATGCTGGTGAGGTTGTGGAAAAACTGGAACCCTTATTCATTGTTGGTGCAAGTGTAAAATGGTGTAACCACTGTGGAAGGCGGTATGGCGCTTTCTCAAAAAATTGCAAATAGAGATACCATTTGACCCAGCAATTCCACTACTGGGAATATACACCACAGAGACCATAACTGCCACCCAAACAGATATATGTATGCCCATGTTTATCACGGCTTTGTTCACTGTAGCAAGGATTGGAAACAACCCAGTGCCGATCAACAAAGGAATAGATAGAGAATTCACACAATGGAATACTACATTGCATTGAAAAACAAGGAACTAATGAAATATTATTCAAAATGGGTAACCCTGGATGGCATTATGCTAGTGAAATATCTCAGTCACAAAAGAACAAGTACTGCATAGTGCCACTGTTGTAAAATGAGACTGACATCAGGCTTAGGGGAGAGTAAGAAAGATGGGATAAATGAGAGAGAAAACTGTTTCAAAGGGATATTTGATTAGGTGTTATTGTCAAGACAGCAGTCCAGAACAAAAGCTGAATAGTGGAATGGGCCTGTGGGGAGGTATTGTAAAACAATGAAAGAATTTTTCTTTTACTTTTCAAAGAGAATAATGTGTGGAGGGCTGGGGGTGGGCAGGGAGAAAAGTGCAATGATGAATGAATAGAAATCCAAAGTCTCTGCAAATTCTCATTAAAATTAATAATAATTTAAAAAGTGAGTGGTAATTACTGATCTATTGTTTCTATAGAAATTGTTTTTTACCCCCACTATGTCTTTGCAATATCTTTGTACTTTTCCCTTGGGAAATGTTGATAAGAAGTTTCCATGTTGTCCTTTTATGTTTGGGAAGAATTCTTATTCTGAGCAAAGTTTGAGGTACAAATTTACCCTAATCTACTGTATATACCAATGCTATCATATTTTTTATTGTCTTTTATATTGAAATTAGCTTTCCTGACCATTAGTGTTTCATTCTACAGATCAAAGATTCAAAGAACTAGAGAAGGACTACTCAGCCTATTTATGTTCCTAACCTAATATATATCCATTTCTAGCAAGTTAATGAACTTTCATAGCTAGGCTACTCAAGATTTTCCAACAAGATTGAAATACCATATTTTTTGAAGGTTAATAATACAAGGAGAAAGAGTATTGAATATACCATGGACTGTTAAGAGAACAAACAAGTTCATCCTGGAGAGAGTTAAAAACCAGGCTATTCCTTGGAGGCAAGGATTCTGGAACTTCATCTGATATACTTTGGAAATGTTACAAGGCAGGACCACTCCTTGGAGAGGGACATCATGCTTGGGAGGGCAAAGGGACAGCACAGGAGACGAATGCCCTTGATGAGATAGATTGATTCAGTGAGCATGGTAATTGGGGTAGGTGTATCAGAGACAATAAGATTGGCACAGTATAGACAGGATTTAGGGCTATAGTACGTAGGGTCACTATGAGTCACAGGCAACTCAATGGCACATAGCAATAACAACAGCAACAACAACAACAACTGTTTTGTACATGCTTTCTGCATATTTGTTTTAAAGTCTATGGCAGAATTAAGTAAATAGTCAGGGTTTGGGTTTTTTTTTCAGGATTATGATTCCCAGCCAAGTATTATTGCATACTGATTTACCTCTGTGTTGTGTTTTAATGCCACCTTTGGCTCCATCTATTTGGGTTGTCTGGGCACCACAGAGTGAACAAGTAAAGCAGCACTCTTACATATTTGCAAACATTACATCATTTCATGAATAATTGCAAAATTCAAAGTGAGTGCCCTTTGTATGCTGTTTCCTTGTCTTCATGGAAAAAAAGGATTAGTCAGCGTAGATACACCTGTTAGTTGGCAATAAAACCAGAATCCTTTATTTAAGAGTTCAGCATGTTTAGATGCTGCTAGGGGTCTCTCTTGCACCAATTATTATAAAAGTCATATCTTTTTTCTTTTTTTTTAAAAAAAAAAGGAAGACAAGTCATTGCCTCTCTTAAACCAACTTCAGTTTGTGGTGATAACACAGTTGTAAAACTTTTCCTGTGAGCAAATAGAGGGGGAAAGACTGAATTATAATTTTTATAAGAACATATCAGATTGCTATAATAACTGCTTAAATCCCTAGGTTATCAGATGTGCAGAGTTAGCTTTTGACAATTGTACTGACAGCACTCATTTTGATTTTTTATAGTGTATAGGGAGGGGGAAAATATATTAATTATTTAATATATTTCAGCAAAAGCTTGGGATATCTTGTTTTATGGAAGGCCAGATGTCTTAACAATATTGAGTTATCAAATCTAGGTAAAAAACATAAAACTTTGAGAATAAAAAGTTTGGAGCACCAAAATGACTTATAGTAATAAGAAAAGAGATGAATCCAAATAATTCCGATCTTAAATTCCACTATATAATACCAAAGCACTTGTTCATCTCTTTACACTAAATCATATTGGAATGTATAGTGACTTCAGAATTCTCTACATCATTCTTCCCCTACCCTTTTCTTGCTGTCTGGCAGCCCTGGTGGCATAAAAGTTAAAACGCCTAGGTGCTGAGGGAAAGCTGGGCAATTCAAACTTATCATCTGCAGTACGGAAGAGAGTCTGCTTCCAGAAAATGCACCCTTACAAAAAAGTTTTACTCTTTCCTATCCTATAGGTGGTCTATGCATTGGAATTGTTGATATTGTAGTGGATTTCCCCCTTCTTTATTGTGGATATCTGAATGAATGCCAAGACATATGACAGATGAATTTTTTGTTTTTATTGATTGTCATCAAGTCGATCAAGACTCATAGCAATCCTATGAACAAAAAGGCCTGGAGCCTTTCTATACCTATTGTCATTTATCAAAGTTCATAGAGTTTTCAGGGGCATGTTGTTTGGGAAATATGTTTAAAAAATAGAAATCTAGAATCTTTATGGATGTTATACTATATTGTAACATTATAAAGTTTAATGTTGTTGTTATGTACTATCAAGGCAAAACCAATCCATAGCTGACCCTTCAGCCCGTTTTCAGAGGTAGTAAATAGCACAGGAGATGGCCGATCTTTCTCCTTGGAGCAGCTGGTGGGTTCACACCACATGCCTCCGGGTTAGCAGCATAAATCCTTATCACTATGCAGTTGCCTTCTCTTAAGCCTTTGTTATGTGCTATACACATTAAATATTGTTCCACGAAAGGTTAAACCTTTTACACTTAACTAAAAGATTAAGATTCACTACTAACCAGGAAATCTTCAGAAGAAAGACTGTCGTCTTGCTTATCTAGCGCTGCTATAAGAGAATGGAACTCTACTGGCATAGTCTGTAGAAAGCCACATTTCTAACCCAAAGGAAGGGCAGGTCTCTCCAGTGGTTCAAATCTACCAGAAGCTCCATAGAAGAAAGACAGACAACCTTCGCTAATGCAATTTATAGCCTCAGAAAACCTGCTAGAAGGTCAGATGTTAGTCTGTTCCAAGTAAACAGCAATAAGATTTGAGAGCTATAACAAAACCTACATAAGTTGTTGTTCTCATTGTGTGCTAACGAATTGTAACTGACTCATAGTTGAGGCAAAAGTAGGATTTTAGAGGCTGACAACTTTACAGTAGGAGATTTCTCATCCTGCCTCTGCAGAGCACTTAGGGGATTCAAATTGCCTACCTCTTAGGTTGGCAGCACAACTCTTTACCCCCTAGGTCAGCAAAGTTCGCAGAGTTTTAGGAGCTATAATAAAAATGTCACAAGTAGTTGATTTTTTTAAAAAGTTTTCTCATAGTTTAGGAAGTCAGAAGTTCAAAATCAGAGTACTGGTTCTAGAAACAAAGCCATCTTTCTATAAAGGTTCTGGATTCTTCAACTTCTTGATGATTATATGTTATGTATCTTTCATCTCCTATCTCTGCTTCATAGCTTAATCCTCTCCTTTTATATCTCAAGCGAGATTGATTCAAAACATATGTCACACTAATGTTATATCATTAACATCACAAAGAAAGTTTGTTCTAAAATGATACTCTAATCAGAAGTTTATGGGTTAGGATTTGCAGCACATATTGGGGTTAAGTGGGGCAAGGCACAATTCAGTCTAAAACTTCTGATGATCTGCTTCTAAGTCATGGCCATTATTTCTCCAGCTCACTTCTTCTTTTCTTGACGCTAAATAAGGTTATTAAATCAGCATGAAGAACAAATAATTTATGAAGCTGGGTTATACGAAGAAGATTGTGGCTTCAGGGTTGGAGGAAGAGTCATCAACAATTTATGTAGATGGCACAACCTTTTTTATTCAAAGTGAAAAAGACTTGAATCCCTGACTGGAGAAGATCAAAGACTACACACAGCCTTCAAGATGGTTTACATCTCAACATCGAGAAAACAAAAGTTCTCACTACTAGGCCAATAGGAAAGATGGCAAATTCTTGTTGTTAAGATGTTGTTGAGTGAAGTGTAACTCATTGAGAGCCTACGAACAATGGATCTGAACCCTGTCCTACCCTGTATCATTCTCATAATTTCAGACACAATTCAGCTTACTGCCACAGTCTCTGTGTCAATCCACTTGAGGGTTCAATGTCTTATTCTTCTCCTTTATTGTCCTCTACATTTCCAAGCAGGATATCCATCTCCAAGGAGTAGCCTCTCCTAGCAACATAACCAAAGTATGTGAACTGAAGCTTTGCTATTTTTTCCTCCAAGAACACTAGGGCTTCACCTTTTCCAGGATATATCTGTTTATTATTTTGTAGTGCATGCAATATTCAGTACTGTTCTTCAACATCACAACTCAAAGGTATCATTTTTTTTCTGCCATTTGTATTCATTGTTCAGCCCTTGGATGCACAGCAAGTTATTAAACTAAACATGTTGTTGTTGTTGTTGTTATGTGCCGTCGAGTCGTTTTCAACTCATAGCGACCCTATGCACAACAGCCCTAA
>NW_006400234.1:438245-439601 GCF_000299155.1 Elephantulus edwardii | reverse complement strand
CTGCACTGTCCCTCCACCCTTCCAAGCATGATGTCCCTCTCCAAGGACCGGTCTCTCCTCACAACATGTCCAAAGTATGTTAGACGGAGCCTCAGAATCCATGAGTTTGCTGTTTTTCAAGGCAGCATAGTATTCCACTGTGTGAATATACTGCAGTTTTTATTTCCATTCGTTTGTTGATGGGCACTTGGGTTGTTTTCAACACTTTGTGAACAAAGCTGCAGTAAACAAGGGTGTGCATGTATCTGCTTGGGTGGCAGTTATGGTTTCTTTAGGGTATATTCCCATTAGTAGAATTGCTGAGGTAAATGGTATTTCTCTTTGCAACTTTTTGAGAAAGCATAGTGGTTGCACCATTTTACACTCTCACTAACAGTGAATAAGAGTTTCAGTTTCTCCACAGCCTCACCAGCATTTGTTGCTTGCTGTTCTGTTGATTTTGCAATTCTTAATGGGGTGAGATGATATCTCATAGTTGCTTTGATTTGCTTCTCTCTTAGAGCCAGAAAATTTAAACAGTTATTCATGTGTTTGTTTGCCATCTGAATGTCTTCTTTGGTGAAGTATCTCTTCATATCCTGTGCCTATTTCTCAACTGGGTTGTTTACCTTTATCTTGTTGTCATATTCAAGTATCTTATAAATTCTAGATGTGAGTGCCTTATCTGACATATCATTACCAAATATTTTTTCCTAGTCTGTGGCTTCCCTTTTTACCCTGCCGGAGAAGTTTTTGGATGAGCACAGGCATTTGATTCTTAGAAGGTCCCATTCATCTATTTTATCTTCTCCTGGTTGTAGATTTTTCAGGATGCTTAGAAGACTATTGATGTTGTGGATTAGGACTACAAGAGTTCTTCCAAGCTTTTCTTTAATGAAATTTATAGTCTTTGATTTTAGTCCTAGGTCCTTGATCCACTTTGAGTTGTTTTTTTAGTATGGTGCAAGGTGTGGATCTTGCTTTAGTTTTCTACAGATTATTTTCCAACTTCGCCAACACCATTTTTCAAAAAGGCCTGCATTTCCCCAATTAACTGACTTTATCTCCTTGTCAAAAATCAGTTGGATTGGAAGATGGGTTGATTTCTGGGTTCTCAATTCTATTTCATTAATCTATGTGTCTGTCATTGTACCAGAACTATTCTGTCTTGACCAGCACAGCAGTGTAGTAGGATTTGAAATCAGGAAGTGAGATGCCTCCTACCTTTTTTCTGTTTTTAATGAGTGCTTTGCTTGTTCAGGGCCTCTTTCCATTGACTTTTCCATCCTGTTGAAGAATGAAATTGGTATTTGTATTGGGATTGCATTGAACATGTAAATTACCTTTGGTAGAATTGTGATTTTTACAATACTGAGT
>NW_006400234.1:420249-430723 GCF_000299155.1 Elephantulus edwardii | reverse complement strand
TGTCACTCAAGATGTTGTACTTCAAGATGGATCTAGAGATAACTTTTTTTACTATGCAGGCAACCCCATTTTTCCTTGTCTCAAAGGGTGGTGAATAATATTTCAAACCAATGACACAAACAAAAAAAGTGGAGTAGCTAACTATCTCTGACACAATACACTTCAGAATGGAAAATACCATAGAGGATAAAGAAGTATGCTATATAATAAATAAATGCACAATAGGCCAAGAAGGAAACTTCAGCTAACATCTATGCACTAAATGATTGTTATTGTTTACTGTTATGTGCTATTGAGTAGCCTGTGACTTGTAGCAACCCTAAGTACAATAACTCTGAAGCCTGCCCTATCTTGAGCCAATTTCATTGTCTTAGACAAAACTATCCCATTATGGAAGCTACTGAGTCAATTAATTTCATCAAGGGTCATCCTCTCTTGTAAAGTCCCTCCACACTTCCAAGCATGATGTCCTGGTAAGATACACAAAGTATGAGAGATAGAGCTTCACAATCTTTGCCTCCAAGGAACAACTTGGTTTTACCCTCTTTAGGATATACTTGTTTGTCTTCTTAGTAGTCCATATTATATTCAACTCTTCTTCACCAATATAAGTAAAAAACAACATTTTTTTTCTTTAATTATCCTTAGGCACATCCACCTCTCTGATGAATAATAATTGCAAAGACTGTGGCTTGGATTTAGGCACTTCTTAGTCTCCATACTGATATTATTACTCTTGGAGAGGTCCCTGACAGCAAATCTTCCTAATGCATTTTGTCTTTTGATTTCTTGACTGATGATGTCAAAAGTATTGATTGTAGGTAAAAGCAAGCTGAAAGTACTAACAATTTTAGTCTCTTCTCCATCTATGATGATGCTGTCAATCGATCAAACGATGAGAATGTTTCTTTTCATGATATTGAGCTTCAATCCATATTGAAGACTATAGTCCTTGACTTTCTGCAGCAAACACTTTAGATTTTCCTCAGTTTCAGCAAGCAAGGTTGTGTCATGTGAATTATGGAGGTTATTGATGAATCTTCCTCCAATCCTGATGCCACATTCCTCCTCATAGAATTGAACCTCCCAGATGATCTGCTCTGCATATAGATTGAAAAGGTATGGAGATAGAATGTATCCCAGGCATACAATTTTCCTGATTTTGAATCACGAGTGTTTCTTTGCTGTATTCTGAGGACTACTTTATGGTCCAAATGTAGGTTTTACCTCAACACAAAAGTGTTCTGGGATTCCCATTATTCTCAATTTTAGTCGCAGTTTGTGGTAATCCAAACAGTCAAATGCTTTTGTATAGTCAATGAAACATGGATAGATGTACCTTTAGTACTCTCTGCTTTCAGCTAAGATCCATCTCATATTGGCTATAAAGTACCTTGTGCCACAACCTTTTCTAAACCCAGCCTGCACAGCTGGTAGTTCTCTGTTGATGTGGTATTCTAGACTTTTAAAAATAGTCTTCAGAAGAATTTTGCTTGCATATGATATTTATCATATTTTTCAATAATTTTCACACCGTGTCACATCATCTTTTTTTGTTATTAATAGAAATAAATCTGGGTCTGTTCCAGTCAGTTGGCTTACTAGTTGTCCTCCAAATTTCTTCAGACAACTTGGTGAGTGCATCCAGGATAGCATCTATTTGTTGAAATATGTCATCAATTCCTGAGGCCTTAATTTTTGTCTGTCCCTTCAGAGAAGCTTGAACTTCCTACTTTATCACTATTGCTTCTTCGTCATGTGTTGTTTGATGAAATTCTTCTTTGTCAGCCACTGATTTTTAGTATAGTGACTTCATATAATTTTCCTAGAATGCTTCTAGGATCATTCAATGTTCGGCCCACAACAATCTTAAGTATTGAAACTCTAGGCTTGAATTTGTTCTTCAGTTTCTTAGCTCAAGAAATGCTAATTGAGTTTATCCCTTTTGGTTTTTCTGACTCCATTTCTTTACACATTACATTATAATACTTTGCTTTGTCCCGAGCTACTCTTTGAAATCATCTGTTCAGCTCTATAACTTCTGGATTTCTTCCACTTGAGGTGGCTTCTCAGCTCTCTAGTGTAATATTCAGACATCTTTCTAGGTTTTTTCTTCCTCCTCCATCTTTGTAATAACTTCTTGTATTCTTTATGGATTATATTCTTTATATCATCTCACAGTTCATCTATTCTTCTCTCATTAATATTCAAGGCCTGTTCCTGAAATAGTCTTTAAATCAGGTCAGATAGACTCAAGGTCAAACTTTTGTTCTTGTCTATTTGATTTATTCTTCTTCAGATTCAGTTTAAACTTGGATATGAGTAGTTCATGGTCTGTTTCACAATCGGTACCTGGCCTAGTTTTCATAGTTGATATCTAACACACCACTCTCACCAAAAGATAGGTCAACTGAAAAAAAAAACCAAAAAAACAAAAACAACCCTTAACAATGACGAAGAAGGTCTAAACTATACAAAAACCAGTTGGACATTATGGTGTGTTCAGGGTTGTTGTTGTTGTTATGTGCCGTCGATTTACTTGTGACTCATGGCAACCCTATGTACAACAGCCCTAAACCCTGCTCTATACTGTACCAATCGCACTGCCTCTGACACAAGCATCTCAATTACCCCAGTCACTGAATCATTCTACCTCATAGAGGGTCTTCCCTTCTTGCACAGTCCGTCCAACCTTCCAGGCATGATGTCCCTCTCCAAGGACCGGTCCCTCCTTACAACATGTCCAAAGTATGTTAGATGAAGCCCCAGAATCCTTGCCTCCAAGGAGCAGCCTGGTTTAACCCTTTCCAGGGTGAATCTGTTTTCTTGGCAGTCCATGGCACATTCAATACTCTTCTCCAGCACCACAGCTCAAAGGCATCAATTCTCCTTCTATTCTTCCTAGTCATTGTCCAACTCTCTGATGCATAACAAGTGACTGAAAAGACCATAGCCTGTATCAGACCCACCTTAGTCTCCAGAGTGACACCATTGCTCTTCAGTTCCATGGAGAGCTCCCTAATTGAAGACTTTACCATCGCAATTCATTTTTTAATTTCCTGGCTATTGATGCCAAGAGTGTTGACCATGAAGCCAAGCAGACTAAAGTTGTTAACAATCTCAAGTCTTCACCATCTATCATTATGCTGCCAATTGGCCCAGTGGTGTGAATCTTTTGTCTTCTTAACATTGAGCCTCAATCCATACTGAAGGCTGCAGTCCTTGAGCCTCTGCAGCAAGTACTTCAGGTCCTCCTCAGTTTCAGTGAGCTGGGCTGTGTCATCTGCATAACACAGATTGTTATAGATCTTCCACTAATACTGACTCCACACTTCTCCTCATACAGCCCAGCCTCTCGGATAATCTGTTCTACATAGAGGTTGAAATGTATGGAGATAGGACACAACCCTGGTGTACACCTTTCCCAATTTTGCACCATAGTGTTTCCCTACTCTGTTCTGATGACTGCCTCTTGGTCCAAGTATAGATTTTGCTTTAGAACAAGATACTAAAGAGCTGAACAGACAATTCCAAAAGGCAGCACGGAATGACAAAGCAAAATTTTACAATGAAATATGCAAGGAGCAGGAGTCGGAAAATCAAAACGTCTGAACTCGCTCAGCATTTCTTAAGCTCAAGGAACTAAAGAACAAATTCTAACTTCAAGTTGCTATAATCAAGAATGCTTTAGGCAGAATATTAAATGATCCAGGAAATATTAAAAGAAGATGGAAAGAATATACTAAGTCACTGTATCAAAAGGAATTGGCAGACACAGTAGATTTTAATGAAACAACATATGAGCAAGAGCCTATGGTGATGAAGATAGAAGTTCAAGCTCATTTGAAGGAAATAACAAATAATAAATCCCCAGAAATAGATGGTATACCAATTGACGTATTTCAGCTAACAGATGCTGCCCTGGACGTGCTCACCAAGTTGTGCCAAGAAATCTGGAGAACAACCTCTTGGCCAACTGACTGGAAGAGTTCTATATTTGTTCCCATTCCAAAGAAGAGTGACCCAATAGAGTGTGGAAACTAAAGAACAATATTATTGATTTCACATGCAAAAAAGATTCTATTGAAGATTATAAAAAAATGACTGGAACAGCACATCAGTAGGGAATTGTCAGAAGTCCTGGCTGAGTTTAGAAGGGGTCATGGTACTAGGGATATTGTAGCTGATATTTGATGGATCTTAGCTGAGAGCAGGAAATACCAGAAGAATGCATATATGTGTTTCATTGATTATGCAAAGGTGTTTGAATGTGTGTGTTCAGGGTATTGCACTTAATTAAAACTCAATTTACTTTCTTGTCAAGTACATATGGCACATACTCCAGAACTGACCACATATCCAAGGCAAGCCTTAATGAATTTTAAAAAAAATCAACAAAATACAACACACTAAAGTAATATAAAATATATTCTCATACCACAAAGCCATAGAGCTAGAAGTTAGTGACAAAGACATCTTTGTCACTGTCAAAGTTTACAAAGCTACTTGTATGCAAGCTAAATAACACTCTGACAGAATATGATTGGGTTATAGAAGAAATAAATAATTAAACTTAAAAGTTCATTGAAACAAATGATAATGAAAATATAATACACCAAAACCTCTGTGACACAAACAAGACAGTCTTCAGGGAATGTTTCTTCACAATATGCAAACACCTAAAAAATGAAGAAAGAAGCAAAATAACATAACACCTAACATAACCTAACCTAACACCTCTGTCATGTATAAGAAGGACAACAATGTAACCCAACAACTTCTAGAAAAAATGTAATTATAAAGACAAAAGCTGAAATCAATGGGATAGAAGACAGGAAATCAATTGAAACCATCATCAAGACAAGGAACCGGTCCTATGAAAGGGTTAATAAAATAGATAAACCATTGGCAAACTTAACAAAAGAAAACACATAAGTTACTTGAATAAGAATAATAGAGGTGGCATCATAACAGAACCAGCTGGAATTACGTAGATAATATTGGAATATTATGAACTATAATCAAATATATTTGAAAATATAGAGGAAATGGACAAATTCCTTGAAATACACACCCTACCTAGATTGACACAGGCTGATATAGAACACTTGAACCGATCCATCACAAAATATGAAAATGAACAAGTAATAAAAAGACTGCCCCAAAAACTTGTCTGTCCAGATGGTTTCACTGCTGAATTTCATCAAACATTCCGACATGAATTATAACCAGTTCTACTTTAATTCTTTCAAAAAGGAGAAAAAAATGGAACACTCCCAGAGTCATTCTATGAGGCAAGTGTAACCCTAATATAAAAACGAAGCAGACATTAAGAAAAAAGAAAAAATTCAGTGATATCTGTAACAACTATCAAATGCGAAATTCCTTAACAAAATGTTGGCCAGTAGAATCAAACAGTACATCCAAAAAATGATTTATCATGACCAAATGGGACTCATAATAGATATGCAAGGATGATTCAACAAAAGGAAAACAATCACTTTAATTCATCACATGAACAGAACAAAGAACAGGAATCACATAATCATGTCAATTGACGAAGAAAAGGCCTTCCACAAAATCCAACACCCTTTCCTAATTAAACAATTCTGCAAAATAGAAATAGAAGAGTATTTCCTCAATGTAGTGAAAAGTATATGCGAAAAAACCCAATGGCTTACATCATTCGTAATGGAGAAATACTAAAGGCATTCCCTTTGAAACAGGGGCCAAATATGTCCACTTTTATCACTCCCATTTAACATTGTATTGGAAGTACTTGCTAGGAAAATACAAGAGGAGAAAATAAGAAGACATCCAAATCGTCAAAGGAGTAGTAATCTATCACTATATGCAGACTATATAATAGTGTACACAAAATAACCTGGAGACTAAAGGAAAAAAAAAAACAACAAAAAACAAAAAAACCCTTAGACTTCTTAAACCAGTTTAGTAGAATGATAGGATACACAATCGATACATAAAAGTTAGTGAGATTCTTGTATAGAAATAAAGGAAACACAGAAAATGAAACTAAGGAAGCAATAATATTCACCATAGCTCAACACAAATTAGATATTTGGGAGTTAGCGTAACTAGACACACACACACACACACACACACACACAAACGCTATAAAGAAGAGTGTAAAACAGTGAGAGAACAATGAGAAACAATAAGAGAACTAAGAGAACTAAATAAATGGAAAATGGTTCATAGATAGGAAGAGTAAATATAGTGAAAATGAAAATCTCACAAAAAGCAATCTACCTGTTCAACACAATCTCAATAAAGATAGCAAATTTATTTTTCAAAGAAACAGAAAAGGCAATTGGCAAGCTTATTTGGAAAAGAAAGAGATTTGTAATACTCAAAGCATTTCTGAAAAATAAGAATTAAGTGGAGGGTGTAGTACTCTCTGATCTTAAAAACAGCATGGCACTGGTACAATAATAGACCCATAGACAAATAGAACAGACTCAAGAGCCTAGAAATTAAGCCATCTAACTATTGTCAGCTGGTGTTTGACAAGGAAACAAAACCTATCTAGGAAAACCTCTCCAAAAACTTCTTCAACAAATGGTATTGGTTAAACTAGACTTCTACATTCAAAAAGCTAAAGCAGTTATGAACATTGGTGTACAAATCTCCATTTGTTCCTCAGTTCTCATTTTCTCAGAATATATTTCAAAGAGTGGAATAGCTGGGTCATATGGAATTTCTATGTTCAACTTTTTGAAGAAGCACCAAACTGCTTTCCAGAATGGTTGTAACATTTTACAATCCCACCAACAATGGATAAGAGTTGCTTTCTCGCCACATCCTCTCCAACATTTATTACTTGCTGACCTGTTAAACTTTACCACTGTTACTCACCATTACAAGAACATGGAAAGAGACCAAATGTCCAACTATGAATTAACAGAATGAGAAATTATGGTACATTCACACAAAGAAATACCATGCAGTAGATAAGAGCAATGATTTTGTAAATTATTATCTAACAGGAGGGACTGGAGAGCATTAGGCTGAGTGAACTAATTCAATTCCACAAGGGCAAATATTGTATAATACCGTTATTGTAGAATGAGTATAAGGACCAAAGGGAGGTGGAGGAGGGTGCAAGCAGAGAGATGAAGATGGTAAGGGGTGGGAGTGAGGGTGCTTAATCATGGAGTTGTATAATTTGATGGGTGGGGGGATTAAAAGAAATTGGAAGAATCTGTTCTCAAAAATAATGTATTTGAATTTTGTAAATAAACTAGTTGTCGTTGTTTTCGTTGATTGCCTTCGAGTTGAGCATGACTCATTTCAACCCTATGAGCAAAAGGCCTGAAGACTTTATATAACTATCTACATTTCTCAAAGTTCATAGAGTTTCTGGAGGCATGTTGTTTAGTAAGTGGATGCCCCTCCTGCTTCCCAGTATATTAAAAAAAAAGTCAACTTGTGGAGGGGGAAGGGAGGGAGAGGGGATAAAATGTGCAACAATAAATGAATGAAAATCTAACTTTTCTGTAAACTTTTGTTAAAATCACAATTGAAATAAAAATTTTTGTTTAAAAAATTATCGCACAGATAAAGAATAATGAATATAGCATAAATTTCCAGAAGGATTAACAAATATGTCTCAGAAGTAGAACCAGAATGTTCTTTAGAAGGGAGGACATTGAGACTTCATTGCATGACCTATGGACATGTACTAATCCAAACCACCAGTGAATGGAGGAGGATGTCATGTTTTTTTGTGTGTTTCTTTTTTAAATTTATATTTTAGATTTTATTTGTATTTGACCAGATGTTTCAAAGGATAGTTAATCTAAATATGTAGTTAAATATGTACATTGCTGCAATAATACTTGTGAGAACTGCATAGTCTTATTTTAAATAATAAAATAAAAAAATAAATCCCTGCAATAAACTAGAGTTTGCTAAGAGTAGAGGTATTTGGTTGCATGCACTCAAAATGGTACGGTGAGTGGAAAAGCAAGCATTGTAAATATGACTACAATCCTTACCAACACACAAGGAACCATTTTTTCCCCAATAAAAAAGCTAGTCCAGAAAATGTCTCATTGTATAAAGATGTATCATTTCCAGATCACAGTGAAAGGAACTTGAGTAATTTATCAATGCTATTTTCTACTTATGTCTTAGAAATATCTCACTAAAACTGGTATCTGACACAACAGAATGATGCTTGCAGACTTTCACATTGTAGTGATAGTACAGATATTGATAATTACAGACACATCTGGATATTAAATGATCACCTCTTAATTAGATACTTATATAGAACATTGGTCCAATAACATGAAAAAGGAGAACAGGAGCTAGAAATGTATTTCACTTAATATTCAGACTTAAAAGGTAACCATTATGTTCATTATTCTTTGCAGATAAGTCCTTCCCCCCCATGTTGAAATCTGAAGGCAATTAAATTCTGGCATTTTTCCAAGCTACTGTATGAACAGGATGCTGAAGGCCATCACTTCACAGGATACAGCAACATAAGGACTCTTCAGTTCACCAATTCTGGCACACTTCCAAAATATACCCAATAGTCCAGTTTTATTCCTGTCCAGGACGCTGGGTGTCAAGGATTGGATATAAGCACAGGTACATATAAGCAGCAATATTACAGTCAAAAGACTCTGAAAGTTGAAAATGGCAGACATAGTGAGGCCGGCGAAGCCTGGAGGATGTCATGTTGATAACGAAATAATTTTGTTGTCAGTACTCATGGAACTTAAGAAATATTACATCATAGCAATTTCCAATATCTTTATTCCATATTGTTCTATAACTAAAATTTATTGATAATACTCTTGTTGTTGTAGTTAAGTGCCATCAAGTCATAGACAACTCATAGTGACGCTATGAACGAAAGACTGGGGCCCTTGTGTAATTTTCATCCTTTCTCTAGGTTCATAGAGTTTCCAGAGGCAAGCTATTTGAAAAGTGAATGCCACTTTTGCTTCCAAGCTTGTTTGAATCGAGGAGCTCCACCAAACACTGTCTACCATGGGTAACCATTATCACATTTGACACATCAGTGGCACAGTGCTCAGCTTCACAGTAATCATGACTTACATTTGTACAGCAAATATACAGACCAGGGCTAGACAACCTAGAAGAATGTTTGACCAAAAACAATATTAATAAATATTACTAATGGTTAAAAAAAAGCTAAAGCAGAATCTACTTTTCACACCATACATAAAAATCAACTCAAGATGAGTCAGATGCCTAAGGGTAATAAACCCCAAACCCTAAAGTTCATAAGAGACAAAGTAAGACCAAACTTAGAATACCTAGTCTATAATACAAAGAAGTTGGGAAGTACATCCAGAAATGTACAATGAGGAGAGGATAACATCAATGAATGGAATCTCCTAATGATTAAGTCCCGGTGTACATAAAAAACCTTTTTACAATAGGATGAAAAGAAAACCTACTGACTGGGAAAAACATTTGGCAATGTCATCTCAAAGAAAGGTTTCAACAATAGTTTACAGAATCTATAAGGCCTTCTTAAGAAAAGGACTGATAACCCAATTATGAAATAGGCAAACACCATGGAAACACTTTTTACAGAGGGAAGAAATTTAGACAACCAAAGGACACATAAAGAGATGTTAAAAATCACTCCTAGTAAGAGAGACACACATTCAAAACTACAGTGAGATATCATCTTACCTTGGTAGCAGTGGGGAAGTTTAGTAGGGTTGCAAACAGTAGTTGTTGGAGATGATGTGGAAAGGTGAGAACTCTCATACCCTGTTGGTGGGACTGTAAAATGATACACCCATTCTGGAAGGCAATTTGACATTTCTTCAAAAAGTTGAACAAAACAATTCCATATGGCCCAGCTATTGCATTGCTGAGACTATATCCCAAGGAAAAAAAATTCAACATACGAACAGAGATCTGTACACCAATATTCATAGCAGCATTATTCACAATAACAAGAAAATAGGAAAAGACAAATGTCCATCAACAAATGAACAGATGGAGAGATTGTAGTATCATTCAGCACTCAGAAGCAATGATTTTTAAAGATACTGTATAACATGAAAGAGACTGGAGAACATTATGCGGAGTAAACTAACTCAATCTCATGAGGGTAAATGTTGATTTAGATCGTTATTGTAAAAATAGAAGCATTACTAGTAAGATGGGTGCCAAAGTCCAAAGAGGTAAGGTGAGGAAGGAGGGGTTCCTATCTGTGGGTGGGGAAGGCATGAATATTAAGGTCACAGAGTTTGGTGAAGAGAGCTAGTGGGTGAAGGAATTAGGAAAGATCAAGTGTGGACCTGAAAATGGTAGGTGGAATAATGGTGGTCCTGGATCATTGTGATTAATTTTAGAAAATGTAATGCATAGGAATGAAAATGTCCATGACTTATATGTAACCGATTTAAAATTATAAAAATTGTGACCATGTAACAAATGACATTTTTTCCTTTTATTA
>NW_006400234.1:403342-419688 GCF_000299155.1 Elephantulus edwardii | reverse complement strand
ATTGTGAGCAATACCGCGATAAACATGGGTGTGTATATAGTTAGGTGGTGGTTATGGTTTCTTTGGGGTATATTCCAAGTAGTGGAATTGCTGGGTCAAATGGTATTTCTATTTGCAACTTTTTGAGAAAGTTCCATACTGCTTTCCATAGTGGCTGCACGTTTTTACACTCCCACCAACAGTGAAAAAGGGTTCCGGTTTCTCCGCAACCTCGCCAGCATTTCTTGTTTGCTGTTCTGTTAAATTTTGCTATTCTTCCTGAGGTGAGATCATATTTTGTAGTTGTTTTGATTTGTGTCTCTCTTAGAGCTAGGGAGTTGAACATTTCTTCATGTGTTTGTTGGTCATCTGAATGTCATCTTTTGTGAAGTGTCTGTTCATGCCCTGGGCCATTTTTCAATTGGGTTGTTTACAATCTTGTTGTAATGCTTGAGTATTTTATAAATTCTAGATATAAGTTACTTATCTAACATGTCATTACCAAATTTTTTTCCCACTCTGTGGCTTCCCTTTTTACCCTGTTGGAGAAGTTTTTTGATGTGCATAGGGATTTGATTCTTAGAAGGTCCTATTCATCTATCTTATCCTCTCCTGGTTGCAGATTTTTCAGGATGCTTGGAAGACTGTTGATGTGGTAGACTAGGATGTCTAGAGTTCTTCCAAGCTTTTCTTTAAAGAAGTTTATAATCCATGATTTTATTCCTAGGTTCATGATCTACCTTGAGTTGGTTTAGTTTTTTTGTTTGTTTGTTTTTGGTTTGGTTTGGTTTGTTTGTTTTTATAGAGTGAGGTGTGGATCTTGCTTGAGTCTTCTGCAAATAGTTTTCCAATTTTGCCAACACTATTGGTTAAAAAGGCTGTTATTTCCCCACTTAACTGTTCATCTCCTTGTCAAAAATCAGTTAACTATAGGTAGATGGGCTGATTTCTGGGTTCTAACAAACGACATTTTAAACTGGCCTATATAAGCAGTTTTACTATCATTTAGTTTTTATTGTTACTATAAATTTCTATTGTTTTTAAAGTTTTTGACATCATTCCTTCCTTTTTGCATTGTTATTATTGTTTCATTATTAAGTGTCACCAAATCAACTACAACTCATAGCAAACCTATGAACTATGGATCTGAATCATATTGTATCCTATACATCATCGTATCTGATATATCTGAGCCCGCTATTATGGTCACTATTATATCAATCTATCTCACTGAGGGCCTTTGTTTCGTTAACTGGCCCTTCACATTTCCAAGCATGGTGTCCTTGTTCAAAGAATGGCACCTCCTAACAACATGTCCAAAGTATGTGAGTTAAAGCACACAATCCTTGCCTTCAAAAAGCATGCTGGCTACACATTTTACAAGACATAGTTATTTATGTTTTTTTAAATCCATGGAATATTCAGCACTCTTATCCAACTTTACACATCAAAAGTAACAATTATTGTCAACTTTATTTATTGTCCAACTTTAAGTTGCATAGCAAGCAATAGAAAAGATATCGTTTGGATCAGGTGTACCTTCAAATTAATATCATTGTTCTTCTAGACTCTGAAGGGGTCCCTGGAAGCAGACATTTCCAATGCAATATGTCTTTTAATATCTTGGGTACCGGTGCTAAGAGTTTTGATTGTGTTTCTGAGCAAGGTTAAACAATTGTCAATTTCTATTTGTTCTCCATCTATCATGATGTTACCTATTGGCCTAGTGGTGAAATTTTGGAGCATTGTGATGTTGATATGTAAATCCATCCTAAAGGCAAGGCAGGAGTTAGCCATCTTCTGCAGGAAAAATTTTAAGGCCTCCAAACTTTCAGCAAACAAGGTTATGTCATTTTCATAATGAAAGTCGTTGATGAGTCGTCTTCCAACGGTTATGACTCATACTGCTTTACATAGTGCAGTTTCTTGAATTATTTGTTTTGCATACACATTGGATATGTATGGGGAAAAAGATACAGTCTTGACACACATCTTTCTTAATTCTAACAATCCAGTGTTCCCTTACTTTGTTTGTGCAGAAGCTTCTTGGTATAGGTAGAGCTTTTGCATGAGCACAATTAAGTATTCTGGGATTCCCATTCTTCCCAATGTCAGCCATAACTTGTTCTGATTAACACACAACCAAAAGTTTTTGCATAGTCAATAAAACACAAATAGACAACCTTTAAGTATTCTATAGTTTCAACAAAGACCCATCATGCATCTGTATTAATATCCCTGGTGCCACAGTCTTTGTCTAAATCTAGACTGAATTGTGAGCAGTTCTCTGTTGATGCACTGTTCTAGCCATTTTTTAATAATTGTCCACAAGATTTTACATTTATGTGGTATTATGTTGTTTGGTAATTTATACATTCTGTTCAATCACTGTTTTTAGACAATGGGAAGAAATATGAAGCTCTTGCAGTCAGTTGCCCAGCCAGCTGTCTTCCACATTTTCTGGCTTAGCTTGCTGACCAAGTATTTGTTGAAACATGTCAATTGAGATTCCATTGAGTCCTGAGTCCTTAATTTGTAATGCCTTAAATGCATCTTGAACTTCTTTCATAATCATTCTTTCTTGTTCATATACTATATTCTGACATGGTTTTTTGCCTTTCATTTTTTAATACAGTTGCTCAGTGTATTCCTTCCACCTTCTTTTGATTGCATTGCTATTAGTTTATCTTACTCATTTTTTTAACACCTTGATAAGGCTATCAGTGAATCTTAATATAAGGATGTTGTTATTAATATAAATTCTGGGTTGTTTTTTGGTTTTTTGTTATATATCATCAAGTTGACTAAGACTTATAGAGACCCTATACCCTCTGAATGCTACTCCATCATGAGCCATTTCACAATCTCTGACACACCTGTTCTAATTACCCCAGTTACTATGTTTGTTGACTTTTTAAATTTTATTTTATTCTTATCATTTGTGTGTGTTCATGTGTGTGTGTGTGTGTACCATCAAATCAGATTTACTGGTACAGGAGGAGATTGTTCCTCCTTCTCCAGCAAAGCATCTGGTGGATTTGAACCACACACCTTTGGGATTGCAGTGTAGCTTCTTGCCACTAGGCCACCAGAGCTCGCCCCCAGTTGCTATGTTAATCCATCTCATCTAGAGTCTTCCTCTCCTTCACTGTCCCTTCACCCTTCCAAGAATTATTTCCTTCTCCATGTACTGATCTCTCCTGGCAACATGCACAAAATATGTGAGATTGAGCTTCAAAATTGTTGTATTTAAGGAGCAGCGTGGTTTCATCCTTTACAGTACTGACCCATTAGTTCTCTTGGCAGTGAATGGTATGTTTTATACTCTTTCCCAGCACCAATTCAATTCAATTCAAATTCATCAGTATTTCTTCTGTCAGCTTTGGTCGTTCTCCAGCTCTCTGATGCATGCAAGCGACTTCAAAGACCACGGTTTGGATCAGGTGCACCTTAGTCTCTAGACTGATATCCCTGCTCTTCAGCATTTGGAGAGGTCCCTGACAACAGAGTTTCCAAATGCAATTCATCTTTTTTCTTATCTGGCTGCTGATACCAAGAGTATTGATTGTAGAACTGAGAAAGTTAAAATTGTTAGCAATTTCTTCTCCAACTATCATGGAGTTGCCAATTGGCTCAGTGGTGAGACTCTTTATTTTTCTGATGCTGAATATTTCATATTAGAGATAGAATCCTTGACCCACTGCAGCAAGTGTTTCAGGCCCTTCTCAACTTCAGAAAGCAAGGTTGTGTCTTCTGCATATCACAACTTGTTAAAGAGTATTCCGCCTAACTTTATGTTTATTCATAGGTATAAAATGCATGTTTGAGATTTTACATATTGAGCTATATTTTTATGACTTTAAGACTGCAGATCTCTATTATAAAATACTTATTATGTATAGAATGTAAATATGCAGAGATTAAATAAACACACATTGTCCCACAGTTAATTGACTATCCACTCCTACATCTAGAGCAAACAAGGACAAAATTGAAAAATATTACCAAATCTTGCAGTCTGATATTGACTGAACGTGCAACCAAGATGCTTTAATGATAATTTATGATTGGAATGCAAAAGCTGAAATCAGAGAAGAAAGGATAGTAGTTGGAAAATATGGGCTGGTGATACAAATGAACCTAGAAATAGAACAACTGAATTTCATATTTAAATTTATTTATTTCTTTAAAAAACATTTTCTATAAGTCTCAAACAACTTCACACATAGATCTCATCTGATGGACTGCATAAGAATTAGATTGACTATGTTTGTGGAAGAAATTGTTGGAGAAGCTCAACATCAGTAATCAAAAGTAGTCCAGTGGCTGACTGTGGGTCAGACCAATAATTGCTCATATTGTTTTTGTTAAAGACCTCAAGTCATGGATGACTCATAGGGACCCTACTAACAGAAGATTTGAACACATGTAAAACTTTCATCCTTTCTCCAGGTTCATAGAGTTTCTGAAGGCAAGCTATTTCAGAAGTAGATGCCATTCCTGCTTCCAAGCCTATCTTAATCTGGGAGCTCTACCAAACATTGTCCAGCGTGAGTAACCATTAGAGCATTTGACACATCAATGTCACAGTGTTTAGCATCACAGCAACCACCACTTAGAAGAATGCTTCACCAAAACCAATTAAAACCAGGCCTGAGGGCTGTAAATTAAAACACCCACCTTTGGCTTGGTAGCATAACTTTCTATCCACTAGGCCCACAGAGCTCTCTCGTTGTTGTTGTTAAGTGCGGTCGAGTCGAAGATGACTCGTAGACCCTATGAAAATGGAAGTATGGAGCTCTGGTGGCCTAGTGGCAAGAAGCTGCACTGCAATCTCAGAGTGTGCGGTTCAAATCCACCACATGCTCTGCTGGAGAAAGAGGGACAATCTCTTCCGGTACCAGTCAGATCTGATTTGACAGTACACATACAAAAAAAAAAATAAACTAAAACAATTAAAAACAAAAAGAAAATGGAAGTTAAAATTGAGGCTGGAGAAAATTAAAATAAGTCCACAGGAATAAGAATATGATCTTGGATCTATTCCATCTGAATTTCAAGATCATTTTAGAAATAGTTTTGAGCCATTAAACACCAATGATTGAAAACCAGATGAGTTGTGGGATGATATAAAGGATATTATCCATGAAGAAAGCAAAGGTCATTAAAAAAATCTTGGGAAAGGAAATAAAAAAAAACCAAGCCTGAATGAACATCAGAAGAGACTCTCAGAATGGTACTGGAGTGTCCACAGGCCAAAACAAAGGGGAAATATGCCAAAATAAAAGAACTGAACAGAAGATTTCAAAGAATAGCTCTAGAGGACAAAGCAAAGTATTATAATGGAATATGCAGGGAGCTAGAATTGGAGAATAAAAAGGGAAGAATTTGTTTTGCATTTCTCAAGTTGAGAGAACTGAAAAGCAAATTTAAGCATCATGAATAGGAATCCCTGAACACTTGATCATTCTTATGCTAAACCTATAGCTGGACCAAGAGGCAGTCATCAGAACAGAGCAAAGAAGCACTGCATGGTTCAAAATTGGGAAAGGTGTACACCAGGTATGTGTCCTATCTCCATGCCTTTTTAATTTATATGAAGGACAGATTATCGGGGAGGCTGGGCTTTATGAGGAGAAATGTGGCATCAGGATTGGAGGTAGTCTCATCAACAATCTGTTTTATGCAGATGACACAACTCTCCTTACTGAAACTGAGGAGAACGAGAAGTGCTTGCTGCAGAAGGTCAAGGATTGCAGCCTTAAATATAGATTGAAACTCAACATCAAGAAAACAGATTCTCACCACTGAGACAACTGATAGCATCATGATAGACGATGAAGAGATTTAGATTGTTAATGGTTTCAGCTTGCTTTGCTCCACAATCAATACTCTTAGTACAAGAAGCCAGAAAATATAGTCTTCGCAATTATGTGCCATGCATCAGAGAGTTGGGCAGTGAATAGGGTTGATAGAAAGAGGATTGATGCCTTTGAGCTGTGGTGCTGGAGAAGAGTGTTGAATATACCATGGACTGCTAGGAGAACAAACAGGTTTGTCCTGGAGAGGGTGAAGCCAGAGTATTCCCTGGAGCCAAGGATTCTGAAGCTTCGTCTGACATATTTTGAGCATGTTGCAAGGAGGGACTGGTCCTTGGAGAGAGACATCATGTTTGGCAGAGTGGAGGGGAGGCGAAGGAGAGGAAGACCTTTGGTGATATGGATCGATTCTGTGACTGGAGCGGTGGAAATAAGTGCATTTGAGATGGCTAGGTTGACACAGGATAGAACAGCACTTAGAGCTCTTGTACATAGGGTCGCTTGGAGTCGCAAGCGACTCGATGGCACACAACAACAACAACAACTTGCATTGGGAAAGTCTACAGTTAGAGACCTCTCCAAAGTACTGAAGAGCAATGATGTCAGTCTGGAGAGTAAGGTGCACATGATACTGGCCATAGTATTTGCAATTACTTGCTATGAATCTGAAAGTAGGATAATGATGAGTGATGATAGAAAGAGAATTGATGTCTTTGAACTTGGATGCTGGAGAAGAATACTGAATATACCATGGACTGCTAAGACAACAAACAGGTTTGTCCAGGAGAAAGTGAAACTAGGTTGTTCCTTGGAGGCAAGGATTCTGAAGCTTTGTTTAACATACTCTGAACATGTTGCACAGAGGGATCAGTCCTTTGAGAGGCGTATCATGCTTGGGAGGATGGAAAGCGCAAAAGAGGAAGACTCTTGATGAAATAGATTGATTTAGTTACTGGGGTAATAGGGATAGGTGTGTTAGAGACAATAAGATGGCACAGGAAAGAGCAGGATTTAGGACTGTTGTACTTAGGGCCACTATGAGTTGCAGGTGACTGGATAGTACATAACAACAATAACAACAAACTACATAATTAATAGAGACTGGAAACCATTATGCTGAGTAAATTAATTCAGGTCTCATAAGAACAATTAATGTATAAGATCATTACTATAAAAATAGAAGGATAATTAATAAAATATGTATGGCAGCAGAAGGGGATAAGAGTGGGAGCAGAGGGGTAAGCATAGGTAGGCGGGAATCACCAGCTTGTACAATTTGATAGATGTATAGAGAGGGTAAAGGAAAAGGGGAAGATCCAACCAGTACCTGAAAAGATGGGGTAATGCTGGACATAATCTAATAATGATTAATTTTATAAAACACAATATATGGGAATCATTACATGAAACAATGTCAATGAAGGAAAGTGTGAAATACACACTTACAAAATGCCACTATGTTCATTAGTGAAACACAATGTAAACGAATAAAAAAGTCATATCTTTTCAAAGAGTCTATAAAACAAAAACCAACCTATCACAATGGTACAATAAACTCATGATAAGAATTTTAAAAAAAATTATTTATCACAAATCTCTGCGTTTCCATATTTTACTGCACAGTATCCTATACTAAACATTTGCTCATATCTCAGTTATAACTCAGTAACATTTTCAAGTGTTTGTAATACAGCAAAAAAAAAAGAAAGAATAATAAAAATAGTCCAAGCAGGAGGATAAGCATGTGCAGGTGGATGGGGGAATTAATCATGGAGCTGTACAATTTGATGTGATGGGTGAGGGAAATTGGAAGAATCTGTTCTTGAAATTAATGTATTTGAATTTTGTAAATCTACTAGTGTTAAAAAAAGAAGTATATACTTATTTATGTATGATCTTCTAGTGTTTATTCAGAATTAATCCTCTCTGCCTGAGAACTAAGTGAAGAAGAAGAAATTGTTCAAAATCTTTATTTTTCAAATTTCATTGTTGTTATTAGGTTCTTTCAAGTTAGGACTAACTCATAGCTGACCGTCCAGGGAGTATTCAGAGGCAATAAATCACTTGTGTAGAGATTGGTCATCTTTCTCCAGTAGGGCAGCTGGTGAATTAAACATGTGTGTCTTAAGGTTGGCAGCACTATTCCTTACCATTAAGCCATATGGTAAGGGAAAAGAAGTGCAATTGACTTAAAAAAGAGTAAAATGAAAATAGTTTTGTTATTAATTCTACTCTTAGTTACTTTTTTAGAATAATATTTTTTGTAATTGTAAACTAATAGCAACGAGCCTTGCTTTTGATCAAACCTTCTCTAAGTGGTGATGATTATCAACAATGGTGAAGTTTCTCCTGGAAGGATTGTATATTTTCTTGAATTTTGGTTAAGAAAAATTGCTTTCTTCACTATGACAGTTTAATAGGTCTTATCTTAAGGATTTAGAAACAATAAGGCCCTAATACATACCTTTCTTGATGTTAAACCATGCAATATTCCTTTGCTGTGATCAAATAAGAACTTCTTAATCTAGATATGGGTTTTGTACAAGAAAAAAATAAAAGTTCTGGAATTGTGATTCTCCTCAATGTTACCAATAGTTTTTTATTATCAATATAGTCAAATGATTTCTGAATCACTGAATATTCTTGCCACAGTACCTTTGACTTTTGCAACTCAAGACTTGAATTTGTTTTTCAGTTCTGTCAGCTTGAGAAATACTAAATAAGTTGATTCCTTTGCATTTTCTGATCCCAGATTTTGGCACATTTTGTTAAAATGCTTTTCTTTGTCTTCCTGAGCTGCCCTTCGAAATCTTCTGTCCAGTTCCTTAAGACCCTGATTTCTTCCTTTTTAAAAAATTTATTTATTTTTCATTTCAATGAACATCTACAGAGATTTTGAAATTCCATTCATTCATTGTTGCACCCTTTTCCTTTGGCTTCTCAGCGGTCAAGTGTAACTAATTTCTACATACCTTTCTTGGTAATGGAAATAAAATCGGATCTCTTCAAGTCAATGGCTAGGTAACTGCATTCTAAAATTTGCAGCACAGACTGTAGCAAGGCCAGGGCTGCATCTGTGATTTGGAAAATGTCAATTGTTATTGCATCAATACCTAAGGACCTTTTTTCTTTCAAATACCTTCAGAGCAGCTTGAGGTTATTCTTTCCTTATCATTGGCTCTTGATCATATACTGCTTCCTGAAATATTTCAGTTGTGACACTTTTTTTTTTTTTTTGTACAGTGATTCTGTGCATTTCCTCTATCTTCTTCTGATGCTTCCTGGATTGTTTCAGATTTTGCCCATGAGCAACTCAGTGTTGCAACTCAAGACTTTATCTTGATTTAAAGTTCTCTCAGCTTGAGTTTATATGAAACTCAAACTTATTGCTGTCAATTAGAAACTAAAACACTGCCTATCTTACTCTTATAGAGTAGCTGTTGGGTTGGAACCACCAGAGAGGCATAACCTTTGTGTTAGTTACATAACTCCCTGTAAACTATGTCACCAGAACTATGCAGTGTAGCATAGCTTTCTAGTTACACACACACACACACACACAAAATATTATATATATATATATATATATTATATAAGTTAACAAATAAAACAAGAACAGATAGAAAGAAGAAAAAGAACTAGTAGAACGATGCTCAGAATGTGTTTTAGTGGAAGTAGAAGTCTTTATATTACTATCATAACAAACAAACATACCTAGAGATATTATGTAGTTGGTGCCAGACCATCACAACAAAATTAACATCGCCATAAACTTGTGTTGTATGAGTCTTGTCTTCCCAATGAATATTAAAATTATGTTTATACTTTAGTATGCTAAGAGTGAAACACAACCATGATAATGGTTGAAATATTGTGAAAATCCCTGAAAGGTGATATAGAAACATCAAAGTGATCATATTGGAAATACGGCACTGACAGATGTGGTCTACCCAGACTGTCACATACCCCTAATTTGTAAAAAAAAGAAAAAAAAGTATATCTGAAAATCACACTAAAGCAAAACACAACCAGGTTTGTCTCTAATGCTAAATTAGTATTTATATTATACATTCTTGGATTATCAGGAAAAATAAATCAAACAGGCAATTGCTTAAAATAATTTTGCAGGGGAGCTCTGATGGAGCACTGAAGATTATCCAAAAAGAATTAGAACTGTACATCAACAAAGAACTGCCAGAAATATAAGCTAGGTTTAGAAAAGTCTGTCACTCTAGGGATGTCATTGCCAATTTCACACGGATCTTGGCTGAAAGCAAAGCCTACCAGAAGGATGTCTATTTGTGTTTTATTGGCTATGCAAAGACATTTGACTGTGTGGATCACAACAAATTGTGGCTAATATTGAGAAGAATGAGAATCTCAGAATACTTGTTCGCACTCATGCACAACTTATATATACCTAGGCCAGGAAGCTATTGCATGAACAGAGCAAGAGAACACTGCACAGTTCAAAATCAAGAAAGGAGTATATCAGGGATGTATATTTTCCTCCATGTTTTTTTCTATCTATATTCAGAACAGAAAATTTTGGAGACTAGTCTTTATGAAGAAGAATGTGGCATCGAGATTGGAGGAAGATTAATTAACAAATGCTTTATGCAGATGACAACTTTGTTTGCTGAAACTGAAGACCTGAAATATTTGCTGAAGAAGGTCAAGAACTACAGTCTTCTTATGGATTGCGTTTTAACATTAAGAAAACAAAGATTCTCATTACTGGGCTACTTGGCAGCATCATGTTAGATAGAGAAGATATTGAGGTTGTTAAAAATTTCATCTATGCCAATGTTGTGGAATGGGACTCACATCAGGATTGGGGTGAGACTGAGAAAAATTGGATAAATTATGTATACTGCATTGAAACAGATGAGGGAGAGAACAGTTTTAAAGTGATATATGATTGGGTATTATGGTTATGACAGAGTCCGAAATGAAGGTTGCATAGTGGAGTGTACGGGGAGATTGTATACTAATGAAGGAATTTTTCTTTTCCTTTTCAAAGAGAAGAGCAAATTAGGGGTGTGAGGAGGGCAGGGAGAAAAATGCAACAAAGAATGAATGGAAATCCAAAATCTCTGTAAATGTTCATTAAAATTAATAAAATAAAATTGAAAAAAAATTTCGTCTTGCCAGGATCCATCAACACTCCTGTAAGTCAGGATATCAAACAGCAAGTTGTTTTAGTAAAGTTTGCTGTCAGAGACCCCTCCAGAATGCTGAAGAGCAACAATGTCAGTCTGGAGACTAAGGTGCACATGATCCAGGCCATGGTCTTATCAATTGTTTGTTATGCATCTGAGAGCTGGATAATAAATAAAGATGATAGAAGAAGAAGCAATACTTTTTACGTGTGGTGCTGCAAAGAGTATTGAACATACCATACCAAGAGAACAAAAGGACTATGCTGGAGAAAGTGAAACCTGTAAAGATTGAAAGTGCAGAAGCAAGAATTTGAAATTCCATCTCACATATTTGAGCATATTGCCAGCAGGGACCAGTCCTTGGAGAAGGACATCGTGCTTGGAAAGGTGGAGGGTCAGAAAAGGAGAGGAAGATCCTGGATAAGTTGGGTTGGCATAGTGACTGTGGCAGTGGGGGCAGGTGTGTCAGAAACAGGGAGCTTGGCTTGGTATGAGCCAAGCTTCCGAGGTATAGTTGCTATGAGTCATGATGGGCATATAACAACTGGTGACCTAGTAATACAAGAACTAAAAAATGGCTCAAACAATACATTGACAGGAAGCTTTCAGAAATTCGGGCTGGATTCAGAAGAAGTTGTGGTATAAGGGATATGATAACTGATATCAGATGGATTTTGACTGAAAGCAAAGAATATCTGAAAGATGTTTGTATTTTGTTGTCTTTGAAAAGGTGTGTGACTTTGTGTATCATAACAAATTATGACCAACATTGAAAAGATTGGGAATCCCAAAACACTTAATTGTCATCATACACAACTTTTATTCATGCCAAGAAGAAATTGTCCAATAGAATTAACGTATATTGCATGGATTAAAATCAGAAAAGTTGTGCTTCAAGATTATATATCCTTTCTCCACACCTAGTCAATGTCTATATTGATCAAATCATTTGGGAAACTGGACTCATGAAAAAAAAAGTAGAAGATTCACATGAAGAGAAATGTGGCATCAGTATCTCGGGATTGGAACAAGATTCATCAATAACTTGTCTTATATGGATGACATAGCCTTGTTTGCATAAAGTAAAGAAGGCGTTAAATACTTACTGAGAAGATTAAAAAATCTGTAGCTTTCGGTATGGATTACATTTCAACATTTTGAAGAGTACTTAGTGTTACATGGACTGCCAAAAGAACAAAAAAGTCTATCTTTGGAGGAAGTGCAACCAATGTGCTTCTTAAAGTCAAGTCCAGTGAAAATTCCTCTCACATACTTTGGGTATGTTGTCAGGAGAGGCTGGTCCTTGGAAAAATACACCATTATGGGAAAGGTGGAAATAAGAGAAAGAAAGGAACACTCTCAATAAGATTAGTTGATAGACGGAGTCTAACAATGGCCTTGAGCATAACAGCAATGTTGAAGATAGTGGTGGATAAGGCAATTATTAGATTTTTTGTTGTTACTTATGTTTTTTGTTATCATGAGTTGTAATTAACTCAATGGCACCTCACAAAATTAAATTAATTTTTTATTAAAAATTAATAATTTTGTACTAAGAAATTAAATTCTTGTGCAATATAATTTCTTGTGGGTTTTAATTTTATCATTGCTTTTCCTATGAAACACTAAATGAAATCTTTGCATCACCATTCTGAGCAAAAAGAATGCATGGAATGACTGTGCACTAAATATACCAAACTATCTGCCATGGTGCCGATGATTTATCTGAAATGCATGTCTGAACTGGGGCTTGCACTATATTTCTTAAATAATTTTTTCACTTAACAGGTAGTTACACACATTTTAAACCTAAATGCTGCAGAGATAGCTATTTGTTTTAAATACACTAGCGATTGAATAGCTAGAAGCTACAAGCTGTCCCGTAGGATGAAATATCTCAAGAGGAAGTAACTACTAATATAACTGTAAGGCTCTATCATTCAAAAATATTTTCCTAGCAGCAATTTTTTAAAAGGATGAGATAGCAGAATAAGAAAAAAATAAGAGTCAATGCACAATCAACTTCTTTGCAATATTTTATTTTACATGACTACAGCAAATCACACACATTTACAAGTAACTATTTTGTGATCGTTAAGAATTCAAACAAAAACTCAAACTCTTCGCTGTCAAATCACAATCGACTCTGATCTAATCCTCTACTGGGTTTCAGAGACTGTAAACCACATGGGAGATTTCCCAGCTTTCTTGCATTGAGTCACTAGAAGATTCAAATTGCCAGAGAAATGCCACCTTTGGAATGTAGTGACTCAGTAACTTACTGTTTTCTGTTAGTTTTGTCTGGAGAATACATTTTATCTTTAAAGACAAATACTTGTCTTTCCCATACACATTTGTGGCAGAGTTGCTTTATATGTTATTAGACATAAAATTATTCAATACTAGTATTTTAAGGATTTTAAAATAATAAAATGCCCTTTCTATTCATATCTCCTGAAATAAGTCTGTGGATTCTAACCAATTCCTATAACTAACATCTTATGAAAATAATAAAATCCTTAAAAATCTGCAATGACAACCTAGCTTATGTGTATTCACATTTGAGAGATGAGTATATGCATGACTCAGTGTTTTCTGGGTTCAATGAATTAAAACTCAATGATAAAATAGCAAAATATAGTGAATCACACTAAAGTATAAACCAACATGAATATTAATTAATAAAGAAACTCAAGCAAGGAAAAACTTTCACATGTTCCATGTTGGAATAAAAATAGATTGTGAAGTATAGGGAATAAAGGGGTGAATGAGGCTGAATCAGAGAACAACTTCAGAAAACATTATTCTCGATACTATTTAAGCATTATTTCAGGTTTCTTAGTAATGAAAATATTGTTTTAGGTGTTTTCTAATGTTGTCACCTACATTTCTCTGTCTGTCCCTTTCATCTTTCTCCTTTCTATTGCTTTCTCAAGATAGTCTCTCATTCATTATCATAATTTCAATATCATTCAACTATAATAAATTTTTCCTAGTAATTTTTTAAATTCTCAAGATCTACTCTTCATACTAAATAATGGACACCAACTTGAAGATGTCTCTATGCACATTAAGTTTGCTATATTAAAACCAAACCAAACCAAAACCAAAATACTTAATCATTTAGTTTCTTCATCTTAAGCCTCTTCCTTACACTCCTAGTTAAATATATTATACCATAAATTCCTGACCAGTGTAATTACCTTTGTGGTGTTAGCTTAAAAAGGCCTTCCCCCCCCCCCCATTATAATGATCTGCCTCTGGTCTCCAGTTTCAGCTACCTTAACTGCAAACACATGGTCTTGCAAATCAGCATTGTCTTACTAATCATCAACAGCTGAAGCAGCAATATAAAAAGAGCACTCCCTATACCAGTTGTGAAAACATCGACACATGAGCAGCACCATGACTATCTTTAAGCTTGCTGCTGCATGCAGCCTGGCCCATCACTGACCAATTTCTAAAAACAGAAAACAAAACAAAAAAACATCCCAGCCTACATACAATCGTGTGAGTCATTCCCCTGAGGGATCTGAGTGCCTTGATGAACTGCTAGAAAATCTTTGAACTCACAAGACGTAGAGGAATTGGGGAACTGAGCCTTACATGGAGTTGTAAATAAAAAGTATGGATTTATACAACTGGATTAGAAAATATGCTGACCTAAGGTTTTTCATAAATAACCTGCTATAAATCTTATCAGGACAAATTATTAAAAGATTATACCTTGCTAAAAATCTAATATTTCTTGGTGGAGAAGCCTAGATGGTGCAGTGATTAGGTGCTCAGCTGAGCAATTGGAGATTGTTCAGATTATCAATGGCTCCAACCTACTCTCTGCGTCTGTGATGAGTACAGCCTAGGGAAGTTTTTATCTTCCTATATGGTCACTATGAGTTGGAATCAATTTGATCGCATACAACAAGCCTTGGTGGAGGAAGAGAACCTGATTTTTGTGTGAGTATCTGAGTAAGTATTTGTCCTTTTAGATGATAGATTTGTTAGATAATTGCTTCTAGAATTGTTATTATCCACTTTTCTTGTTTCCAGGATAGTTCTTACCTTGTTCCTTTGTGGTTTTGTTGTTAAGTGCTATTGAGTAAACGTCAACTTTCACTACACTTATAGTTCTAAATCTTATCAGATCATATACCATCTGCACAGCCTCCAAGATAATTGCTGCAGTTTCTGTGTCAGTCTATCTTGTTGAGGGGTCTCCTTTTCTGAAGCTCCACCTTTCTAAGAGTGATGTCTTTTTCCATTAACTGACCTCTTCCTACGTTTGCATCTTGCTCCTATAACCTAGAACACCAACCATTATCCACATCAGGAGATTAAAAGACATATTACACTGGGAAAGTCTATGCCCAGAGACCTCTCCAGATTATTGAGGAACAATTATATCAGTTTGAAGACAAAGGTACACCTGATTCAGATCATGGTCTTTTATAATCACTTTCTATGCATTTGAGAGGTGGATAATAAATTATGATAATAGAAGAATTAATGTTTTGAATTGTGGTGTTGGAGAAAAGTACTGAATATTCCATGGACTACAAAAAGAACACATAAATATATCTTGGAGAAAGTTTAGGTAAAGTTGGTGAAACTTTGTCTCACATATATGGCACGTTGCCAAGAAAGGTTATTCCTTAGAGAAGGACATCATGCTTAGAAAGGTAGAGGGTTGGCAAAAGAGAGAAAGACTCTAAACCAAATGAATGGATATAGTGACTGTAGCAATAGGCTCAAGCATACCAGAGATAGTGAGGAGTGCACAGGATAGGAAAGGGTTCAGGTGTATTTATAGGGTCACTATGAGTCATACTTCTCTCAGTGACACCTAATAATAACAGCCCTGTTGCCATCTACTCTATCTCAATTTTCTTTGAAGATTTTCTAAGTTGGAATATAATATGCATAGATTTAGTAGAGTTTTTAGTGTTTATTCTTTTTTGTGTGTTATTTGAGCTTTAAAATGCTTTTAGACATTTGGATTTTTTTTTAACCATTAATACTTCAGCTATTTCTTGTGCTTGATACTTTTTGGTCTTTCTGATTTCAGTATTGCTTTTTGAAATTATTTATAATAATATTTATAACAATTATAGTTTTTGGAGTTTCTGGTTTTTCTCCATTTATGCATCTTTTGCACGTCAGCTGGTATGTTGTTGTTGTTGTTATGTGACATCGAGTCGTTTGCGACTCATAGCGACCCTATGTGCAACAGCCCTAAACCCTGCTCTATCCTGCTCCAACTGCACTGCCTCTGACACACCCATCCTGATTACCCCAGTCACCGAGTCAATCCATCTCATAGAGGGTCTTCCCCTCCTGCGCCGTCCCTCCACCCTCCCAAGCATAATGTCCCTCTCCAAGGACCTGT
>NW_006400234.1:395203-402497 GCF_000299155.1 Elephantulus edwardii | reverse complement strand
TTCTCTGCTTTCAGCCAAGATCCATCTAACATCAGCAACAATATCCCTAGTACCACGACCCCTTCTACACCCAGCCTGGACTTCCGGCAGTTGTCTGCTGATGTGCTGTTCTGTCTTCAGAGTGTGAGACAGAGAATTGACAGAGAATGGCCAGATATTCAAACTGGATTTACAAGAGGCTGTGTGATGATGGATTAAGTTACTAGTGTCAGATGGCTCTTGGTTGAAAGCTGAAACTACAGGAAAGAGGTTAGTTACTTGCATTTTGCTGACTATGCAAAGGTGCTTAGTAGTATAGATTATAACAAACTGTGGATAATATTGAGAAGAATGAGAACCCCAGAATAATTAATTGTGGTCATGTGTAGTCCATTCTAGTCTGACTAGGACTAGGTATACTGCATGGTCTAAGATCAGGGAAAGTATTTGTCAGTGTTTTATCCTTTCTCCAGTATCTATTTAATGTGTGTTCTGAGTAAATCTTTCAATAAAGTGGACTACATAAAGAAGATGTTAGATTTATTGACAGGAAATCTTACTGACAACTTGCATTATGTAGATGACACAATTTTTCTTATGGGAACTGAACAATATTTGAAGTACTTAAGAAGATAAAAGTTAACAGCTGCAAAAAGAGCGAGGGTTGTATGGAGATGGTCATATCTAACATTTACTGACTGCACAAAAGGGAACTGCCCCATCAACAGCCTCAACAGCGCAAACGCACTTCCCAGGAGGTCAGATATGTCCCCTAGGATCTCATACCTCTTCCTACTAATCTCAACACCAATCTTACTTACTGCTTTGCTGGCTCTAAAATCCAATGTGATATTTCAAAGGGCACACAAGACATGTTAGAGAAGTCAAAAGGGTATAATATAGATTAATAGCAGAATGCAGTAAAGATAATTCTTGAAATTAACTTTAAGGTGCTCACAGGCACCTTGGCCTTGAGCCTCATAGCTTTAAGGCAGTGTTACAAAGTTCTCATTATTTGCCTCGCACTCACAGTTATCTAGCAAACATGGGCCAAGGTTCTCAGCTCTGATACCTATAATATAGCAGTCTCAAGGTCCAATCTCATTTCGGTCTCTAGCTTGACCAAGGCTGCCTGCTGTAGGTGTATCTAGAACAAGAATATCTGGTTTCCAAAGACATCCTACATTCTCTAGCTGCTTCTTTTACCCTCGGGAAGCAAGGGTCTAATTCTTCTGCTGCTGGATTGCTCAATTTAATGGCAAGACTAGCAAGTCTTCTTGGGGATTAGTGAGACTAGCTAATCCCCTTATCAATAGGCTACTGTGTCCCATTTACACATTTCCCCCCAGATACATGGAAAAGTAAAACTATAGCTAGAAATGTCATATTGAACAGTAAACTCCACAACAGCCTTAAATATAGAGTATATTTCAACATAAAGAAAACAAAAATCCTCACACTGGACCAATAGACAATTGTGAAAAGTGAAAAAATATTGACATTGTCAATAGTTTTATTTTACTTTGAGCCATAATAATACTTATGTTAGAAGGAGTCAAAACTTCAAAAGACATGTTGTATTAGGGAAATCTGCTTTTAAGAATATCTTTTTTACTGTGAATAATGTTGTTACGAACATCAATGTACAATCTTCATTTGTGTCAGTTCTATTTTCCTTGAGATATGTTCCTAGCAGTGGAATATCTGGATCATCTCAAATTTCTATGTTCAGCTTTTTGAGAAAACATCAAACTGCCTTCTAGAGTAGTTATCCTAATTTACAGTTCCACCAACAATGTATGAAGATAGTTCAATCTCCCTACATCCTGTTCAATGTTTATTACTTGATGGTTATTTGCAATAGCAAGAAAATGGAAACAGCCCAAATGGTCATTAACAGATGAACAGATTGAGAAATATGGTACATTCACCTGAAGAAATATGCAGCATTCAGGAGCAACAATCCGTGTTTTCATTGACTATGCAAAGGCGTTTGACTGTGTGGATCATAACAAACTGTGGCTGACTCTGAGAAGAATGGGAATCCCAGAACACTTGATCACGCTAATGAGAAACCTATACTTGGACAAAGAGGCAGTCGTCAGAACAGAGCAAGGAAACACTGCATGGTTCAAAATTAGGAAGGCCGTATGCTAGAGTTGTGTCTATCTCCATACCTTTTCAACATGTATGCAGAGCAGACTATCTGAGAGGCTGGGCTCTATGAGGAGAAATGTGGGGTCAAGATTGGTGGACGATCAAGCAACAATCTGCATTATGCAGATGACACAACCCTGTTTGCTGAAACTGAGGAGGACCTATAGCACCTTCTTCAGAGGGTCAAGGACTGCAGCCTCCATTGTATTGAGGCTCAATGTCAAGAAGACAAAGATTGTCACCACTGGACCAACTGGCAGCATCAGGATGGGTGGTGAAGAGATTGAGATTGTTCACAACTTTAGTTTGCTTGGCTCCAAAATCAACACTCTTGGCACCAGTATCCAGGAAATTAGAAGGCGCATTGCCATGGGAAAATCTGCTGTTAGGGACTTCTCCAAAGTACTGAAGAGCAATGGTGTCTCTCTGGAGACTAAGGTGCATCTGATCCAGGCCATGGTCTTTGCAATCACTTGCTATGCATCAGAGAGTTTGACAATGACCAAGGAAGATAGAAGGAGAATTGATGCCTTTGAGCTGTGGTGCTGGAGAAGAATATTGAATGTACCATGGACTGCTAGGAAAACAAACAGATTCATCCTGGAAAGGGTTAAACCATGCAGCTCTTTGAAGGCAAGGATTCTGAGTCTCTATCTAACACACTTCGGACATGTTGTAAGGAGAAACAGGTCCTTGGAGATGGACATCATGATTGGTAGGGTGGAGGGACAGAGAAGGAGGGGAAGGCCCTCTGTGAGGTGGATTGATTCAGTGACTGGGTTAATCAGGATGGGAGTGTCAGAGACAGTGTGATTGGCACAGGACAGAGCAAAGTTTAGGGCTGTTGTACACAGGGTTGCTATGAGTCGCAAGTGACTCAACAGCACATAACAACAACAGTATCATACTATTACAGGTTTGGAAGCAGGAGTGGCATCTACTTTCTAAATAGCATGCCTCCGGAAACTCTATGAACTTTGATAAATGTCGATAGTTGTAGAGGGGCTTCAGGCCTTTTGTTCAGAGGGTCGCTATGAGTCGTGCTCAACTCAAAGACAATCAACAACAACAACAAAGAACATTATGCTGAGTGAAATAATTCAGTTTCATAAGGACAAATACTGCATTAGGTCATTATTGTAAAAATAGAAGGATGATTAGTAAGATGTATATAAAAGTCCAATTGACTTGTTTAGCAGATGCAATCTTGGGTGTGCTCACCAGTCTATGCCAGGAAATTTGAAGGACAGCTGTCTGGCCAATGGATTTGAAGAGGTCCATATTTATTCCCATTCTCAAGAAAGGCGATCCAATGGAATGTGGAAACTATTGTAGAATATAATTAATATCACATACAAGAAAAACACTGCTGAAGATAATTTTAAAATGGCTACAACAGGCTCTATGAGGAGAAATGTGGGGTCAAGATTGGTGGACGATTTATCAACAACCTGTGTTATGCGGATGACACAACCCTGCTTGCTGAAACTGAAGAGGACCTGAAGCACCTGCTGCAGAGTGTCAAGGACTGCAGCCTACAATATGGATTGAGTCTCAATGTCAAGAAGACAAAGATTCTCACCACTGGGCCAACTGGCAGCATCAGGATGGATGGTGTGAAGAGACTGAGGTTGTACACAGCTTTAGTTTGCTTGGCTCCACAGTCAACAGTCTTGGCACCAGCAGCCAAGAAATTAAAAGGCGCATTGCCATGGGAAAGTCTGCTGTTAAGGACCTCTCCAAAGTACTGAAGAGCAATGGTGTCTCTCTGGAGACTAAAGTACGTCTGATACAGGCCATGGTCTTCGCAATCACTTGTCATGCATCAGAGAGTTGGACAATGACCAAGGAGGATAGAAGGAGAATTGATGCCTTTGAGCTGTGGTGCTGGAGAAGAGTATTGAGAATACCGTGTACTGCTAGGAAAACAAACAGATTTGTCCTGGAAAGGGTTAAACCGGGTGGCTCCTTGGAGGAAAGGATTCTGAGGCTCTGTCTAACATACTTTGGACATGTTGTGAGGAGAGACCGGTCCTTGGAGAGGGACATCATGCTTGGGAGGGTGGAGGAACAGCACAGGAGAGCTTCCTCTATTTGGTGGATTGATTCAGTGACTGGGATAATTGGGATGGGAGTGTCAGAGATGGTGCGATTGGCACAGGACAGAGCGGAGTTTAGGGCTGTTGTACATAGGGTCGCTATGAGTCACAAGCGACTCGATGGCACATAACAACAACAACAGCAAGAACAGAATAGAGAACTGTCAGAAGTTTAAGTGGTATTTGGAAGAGGCCATGACACGAGAGATGTTATTGCTGATGTCGGATGGATCCTGGCTGAAAGTAAGGAATACCAGAAAAATGTCTATTTGTGTTTTATTGACTATGCAAAGTCACTTGAGTGTGTGGATCATAATAATTTGTGGCTGATATTGGGAAACTAGGAATCCCAGAGCACTTAATGTGCTCATGCAGACCATAAACCTGGACGAGGAGCCAGTTCCCCTGCAAACAGAGCATCATATTGGGGGAGGACACTTATTAATAACCCACTTTATGCAGATGATACAACCTTGTTTGCTGAAAGTGAGGAGGACTTGAAGCACTAGTTGCAGAAGATGAAGAAATGCAGTCTTCAGTATGGATCGCATCTCAATGTCAAGAAAACAAAGATTCTTAGCACTGGACCAATAGGCAGTTCCATAATGGGTGGAGAGGAGATTGAAAGTGTCAACAACTTAATCTTACTAGGATCCACAATTAATACTCTTGGTACCAGCGGTCAAGAAATAAGGAGACACATTGCGCTTGGAATACCTGCAGTTAAGGACTTCTCCAAATTATTGAGGAATAACAATGTCAGTTTGAGGACTAAGGTGCATCTGATTCAGGCCATAGTCTTTACTATTACATGCTATTAATCTGAGAGCTGGACAATGAATAAGGGTGACAGAATTATTGGTGCCTTTGAACTGTGGTGTTGGAGAAGAGCACTGAAAATCACATGGACAGCCAGGAAAACAAACAAATATTTCTGGCGAGGGTGCAGCCGGAGAGCTCTTTGGAGGCAAGAAAGATGAGGCTTTGCCTCACATACTTTTGGAATGTTGCTAGGAAGTGCTATTCTTTGGAGAGGGATATGATGATGGGAAAGGTGGACAGTTGGCAAAGGAAAAGATGACACTCAACCAAGTTAATTGACACAGTGTTTGCTGCCAAGGGCTTTTATGTGTCAGTAAGTGTGAGGATGGTACAGGATAGAATAGGATTCAGAACTTATGCCCGTAGGGTCACAATGAATCATACTTGACTCTACAGCACCTAACAACAACAACACAACAACATATAAAAGTCCAAAGGGGGGAAAAGAGAGGGGCTGGGGCTGAGTGTGGAGAAGAGAGGTGAGAAATCATAGGGTCACAGAGTTTGGTAGACGAAGTGAGGGAAGGAATTAAAAAGATCCTGTGGAAATCTGAAATAATGGGGTAATAGTGGTTGTAGATCAATAGTGATTAAGTTTACAAAATTAATGGTGGTTATGGGAATGATCATATGAAACACAAGGTGAATGAAGAAAATGTGTATAGTGTTTCATTCATAGACTATGTTTCACACATCATTCATATTGTGTCTTCATTTTATACAAATTGACATAAAATATAAAAAAGAATTTAAAAAAATATCTATTTAAAGTGCTAAAAAGCAGGGATGCAAAATAAAATAATAAGGTACCCCTGACTCAAATCATGCTATTTTCATTTGTTTCTTTTGCATCTAAATGTTTGACACTGAGTAAGAAAGACTAAAGAAAAAGCTGATGGCTGTGAATTATGTTGGCAAAGAATATTGACTATATCAAGGACTGCCAAAGGAATAAATGAATCTGACTTGAAGGAAGTGCCACCACAGTGCTTCTTGAAGGAAAGGATATGAAACTTTATCTCACATTATTTGAACCTGTTATCAGGAGTGGTCAGTCCTTGGGGGGAAAAAAAGTCTTGTTGAGAAAGTTAAAGGGTACTGAAAAAGAAGTAGATGCCAAGATGGGTTGACGCAGTGACTATAACAATGGATTGGAACAAAATTGAGGTAGTGAAGGTGATGCATGATAGGACAAGTTTCCAATCTATTGTTCGTAGGATTACTATAAACTATAGGAAACTCAACAACACCTAACAACAATATCTTCAATATTTCCAATTCTCTTTGTCCATATTGCCTACTGATGAGCCCATGAATGTCATCTTTACTGTAGAAATACATATTACACTAACGTTAATAAAAGGGAGCAAAAGATAATAGATTAACTTTATTCATAGTCAACTTTGGAACAAAAAAATTTGTCAGAAATAAAAAAGTAAATTATATCATGATAAATTATTCAATTCTTTAAAAAGATGCAACAATTATAAATGTTGCTATGTACTGTTAAGTTGGAACCGACCCCTAGTTGATTCTCTGGTGAGTTTTCTGAGGCAGTTTACCTTACAGGAGGAGACAACTCATCTTTCTTGCACAAAGCAGCTGGTACCTTCAAACTAGGCACATTAGGGATTGCAGCGCAACTGATTACCACTAGACAGAGCTCCCTATTATAAATGTATATAGATCTAATTACAGACATTTGTTTGTGAGCCTCTGAAAACAAAGGCATCAGCCTATTTTGTTGTTAAGTGTCATTGAGTCACCTATGCCTCACAGCAACCCTATGTATAATAGCTATGAATACTGTGCTATTCTGAGCCAATCTCACTGACTCTGACACACTTAATCCTATTACCCTGGCTACCATGTCAATCTAGTCTTTCTCTCCTGTGTGTCAGCAACTTTTCATGTCAGCACTGCCATATGAACAAGTCTGATTAATAGATTTGGGACTTGCTGTGTCTAAAACCTAGTGAGCCATTTTCCTGACTGTTTCTTTTGTCCTTTTGAGACTGTTCAGTGAATTTCAGAACCCCATGACATAAACAGCAGAGAGTGCTGAGAAAAGGAAAACAATTTCTATTGTTATTGGAGTGGTATAGTAGTTTGGGAAAGCTGGACTTTGGAATATTCTTTTTTTTATTATTATTAAATTTTATTAGTTTCAATGAACATTCACAGGGATTCTGGGCCTTCACTCCTTCATTGCCGCACCATTCTCTCCACCCTCCTCC
>NW_006400234.1:381114-393388 GCF_000299155.1 Elephantulus edwardii | reverse complement strand
CTTTTTTCCATTCCATACGAAATTGGAGATTGCCTTTTCCATTCTTAGCCTTGACCTTATAGGAATCAATTTTTTAGTAATGCTTTTAAAGATAATTATCCATGAAGACTAGTAATGCATGTTTACATTAGGATTGAGTCTAAGAACATGTTTTGAGATGTCTGTATCAACTTTAATGAATGTGACAAACGCTTACATCTGGAGTATAGCCTATAATTGGTTAGTTATAATCAAAGTTAAACGTGGTACAAGAATATAAGGGGGCTCTGGCGGCCTTGTGGCTCGCCCTGGGCCAGGGGCTGAAGACAGCCCATCCAGAGCAGGGCAACAGCCCCAGGGGCTGACTGATACACTCCCCTCCAATTGTCCCCAGCCCACTGTGGTCCCCTTGCCTGACCGAGGACTGTGTGGCCAAGGACAGCATCGCCAATTCCAGCACCGCCACTTTTACCCCCCCCCATAAGTGGTCATGCTATAATTTGAAGTAGGTGTCACTGCCTTCCCCCTTTATAAATGGCAAAGGGAACCTGAGAGTTGTGAACAGACTCCCCCCAGGTCTAAACAGCTTTTGTCAGAAGCATTCAACAGATCAAAATATGTGGTGCACTTAGGATGTCGGTCCTCTTGGACATGCTGCCACTGTGTCATCAAGTAGACAACTCAAAGTGACCTTCAACAATCCGTTGTATCGATGATCATCTTCTCTGGCCTGTCCAAGGAAACCCAAACCTGCAGGCAGCGGGGCACCTGCCACCACCATCTTGGATCCAAGAATCCTCCCCAGAATAAGTCCACTTTGTGGTAGTGTGGCGGCTCCACTGCACCAGTCTTGGGGAGGCCTGGTGTCTACCATCCATCCTGGGTGAGGGAATCCATAGGTTTTGGCTGTGGGAGCCTCATGGAGCTGCAGCAGCAGTGCGGTGGTGTGGGCTGTCTGGGAGGGGGTTGGGAGCTGTGAGACTCACCCATTCCTTCTTGGGAATCCTTGAATTCCTGTTGTTGAGCCTCATCTTCACTGAAGACCAGTCATCAACTGTTTAACTGTCCAATTATCAATAAACAGAGGTCTGTAGAAGTCCATCGTGGCCCTCCTCCAAGTGGTCTGCTGCTCCCACAGCTCACCACGTTGTCTCTGCCTCTGCCACCATCTTAGATCTCCAATAATTAAAAAAAAAGTATTTTAAATAAAAACAGCAAAAAAACTGAGTTGAAAAAGTATTATAGTAGCAAACATATATATACTGTGATACTTTTGCATTCAGGTCACCAGTATAATATTTTGTCATTGTTTGGTGCCATCAAGTTAACTAAGATTCACAGTGACTTGTTGAATCAACAACAAATTGAAATCTTGCCCTGTCCCATGCCATTCTCATGATCTCTGCTATACTCAAGACCATTGTAGCAGTCACTGTGTCAACTCATCTTCTTGAGGGTCTTTGTCTCTTCCTCAGATTCTCTACTTTCCACGCATATCTTTCTCAAGGGAATGACTTTTTCTGATAATATGTCCAAAGTATAAAAGATGTAGTTGCACCATCCTTACTTCTAACTAGCACTTTGGCTTCACTTTATTCAAGAGAGGTCTATTTGTTCTTTTGTCAGTCCATGGTATATTCAATACTATTTAATAACATCATAACTCAAAGGCATCAATTCCATTTTTGTCTTCCTTATTCATTATCCAACTTTTATGTATGCACAAAACTTTTGAAAATACCATGGCTTATATCAGGCACATTGTGGTCTTTAAGCTGACTTCCCTACTCTTCACTTTTATCCTTGCTCTTACACTTTCAAGTGGGCACTGACAAGAGGTTTTCTTAATACATCTTAACACATCTTAAAACATTTCTTAACAAATCTTCTGATTTATTGATTGACACTAACATCAGTGTTAATTGTAGATCCAAGCAAAATTAAACTTTTGACAACGTTAATCTTTTCTCTATCATTATAAATACTTACACTGTCTTTTTATTACTAAATACTTTGTATAATAAAATATCTACCATGAAACAAGCTAAAAAAAAAGGTCATTATAATAACAGAGGAGAAAGAAAAAAAGCAAAATGGATGTCAATCGAGACTCTAAAGATTGCACTGGAACATCAAGAAGCCAGAACAAAAGGAAAACATGTTGAAGTGAAAGAGCTGAACAGAAGATTTCAAAGGGCAGCTCAGGAGAACAAAGCAAAATATTATAATTGGATGTGCAGAAAGCTGGAATTGGAGAATTAAAAGGGAAGAGCTCACTGCATTTCTCAAGCTGAAATAACTGAAAAACAAATTTAAGCCTCATGTTTCAATATTGAACAATGCTCTCAGAGACCTTTCCGAAGTACTGAAGAGTAAATCTGTCAGTCTGGAGACTAAGATGTGCCTAATCCAGGGCATGGTCTTTGCAATAACTTGATATGCTTTAGAGAGCTGGACAATGACTAGGGATGATAGAAGGAGAATTGATGCCTTTAAGCTGTAGTGTTGGAGAAGAGTATTGAATATACCAAGGACTGCTATTAGAAGAAACAAGTTCTTCCTGGAAAGATATGTCATGCTTGGGAGGGTGTAGTGTCAGTGCTGAAGAGGATGACCCTCGGTAAGATGGATTAATTCAATGACTAGGGTAATGGGGGTAGGTGGTGTGTCAGAGACAATAAGTTTGGCTCACGATAGAGAAGGTTTTAGGACTTGTTGTACATAAAGTCCCTATGAGTTTCAGGTGACTCAGTGGCACATAACAATAACAACAACATGGACAATATATTGATTGACCCAGAATGCTTCAAAAGAAGATGGAGGGAATACAGAGTCAGTATCCCAGAAAGAATTGTTTGACACTGAAAAATTTCAGGAAGTACCATATGAAAAGGAGCCAATGGAAATGAAGTAGGAAGTAGAAGCTGCATTGAAGGCAATGTAAAAAAATAAGGCTACAGAAATCAATGGGATACCAAATGACTTGTTTCCATTAACACATGCAGCCTTGGATGCACTCACCTGTCTATTCCAGGAATTTGGAGAACAGCTGTCTTGTCAATGGATTAGAAGATATCCATATTTATTCCCATTCCCAAGAAAGGTGATGTAACAAAACATGGAAACTATCAAACAGTATTTTTTATTTCACATGCATGCAAAATTCTGTTGAAGATCATTCAAAATATACCATCACAGTACATAGAGAGTGAGCTGCCAGAAGTTCAAGCAGGATTTAAGAGAAGCCTTGTCACCAGAAATATCATTGCTGTTGTCAAATTGATCTTGGCTGAAAATAAGGAATATGGGGAAAAATGTCTATTTGTGTTTTATTGATGATGCAAAGACAATTGACTATATAGACTGTAACAAGTTGCAACTGATCTTGAGAAAAATGGGAATCCCAGAGCACTTGATTGTGCTAATGTGGAACCTATACCTGGACCAGGAGGCTGTTGTGTGACCAAAGCAGGGCAACACTGCATAGTTTGAAAATGGGAAGGGAGTGTGCCATGGTTGTATTCTCTCTCCACACCTATTCAATCTGTATCCTGGGAAACTTATCTGAGAAGCTGAACTCTATGAAGAAGATTGTGGTATCAGGCTTGTAGGGAGAGTCATCAATAGCCTGTGTTATGAAGATGACACAACCTTGCTTGCAGAAAGTGAGGAGGACTTGAAACACTTTGTTGCAGAAGATCAAGAAATGAAGCTTTCAGCATGGATTACATCTCAATGTCAAGAAAATGAAGATTCTTACCACTGGACTATAGGCAGTGCCATTATGGATGGAGAGGAGATTGCAACTGTTAATATCTTCAGCTTACTTATATCCACATTTAGTACCCTTAGTACCAACATTCAAAAAATAAAGTGATGCATCACACTTGGAAAACCGATAGTTAGGGATTTCTCCAAATTATTGAAGAATAAGGATGTCATTGGAGGTCTAAGGTGAGTCTGATTCAGACCATAGTCTTTCTGATTACTTGCTATGCTATGTCTGAGAGCTGGACAATGAATAAGGATGACAGAAGAACTAATGCCTTTGAATTGTGGTGTTGAAGAAGAGCACTGAACATCCCATAGGAGGCCAGGAGAACAAACAGGTATGTCTTGGAATAGTGCAGTCAGAGTGCTCTTTGGTGGCAAGAATGATGAGGCTTTGCCTCTAATACTTTGGGCATATTCCTAGGAGGGGATATTCCATGGAGAGGGACATGATGTTTGGAAGGAAAGAGGGCTGGCAAAGGAGAGAAACACTCTCAACCAGATGGATTGACACAGTGATCTCTTCGAAGGGCTCTTGTGTGTCAGGAAGTCTGATGACAGCACAGGATAAAACAGGTTTCAGATCTTTTTTTTTCATAGCGTTGCTATGAGTTATATTCAACTTGATGGCATCTAAAAACAACAACCCAGTAGCAGGCATCTCAGTTTAATTCATTTTTAAAAATACCAGCTAATTTTTAGAATAATAAAAACTTCACTATGGAAAATATTTATTAAGGAATAATGATTATTTCCTTTCTTGTGGTTAACCAGTATTACATTAAAAGGTCTATGTTTTGAGACTTCTGAACCATAGAAAGAAAATCTGCTTTTTTATAGTATACTTGTCAATATATTTAATCATAAAATATTAGTTACTTTAAAGATTTATCTCCAATGACTATATAATACCATTAAATTACACAGTGCAAATTTTGAAATTGTAAGCACAAAAGGTGATTTTGAAGTACAAACTGCTATTATATAATGATGAATCACTTTTTTATTAAAACCAAATGCAGGTAGTTCTGTTAGTCTGTTATTGTTAGTTGATAATGAAAACTCATCTCACTTTATGTCAATAGCACTTATTTAAATAAGAATGCATTTACAATAATTTTGATGTGGTTATTCAAAAGATCAAATTAAATTTCAAATAAAGGAACACATTTAAATAAATAACCATCTCTTTAGAGTTGAAAAAGAATTTTTCCCCCTCATATTTTGAAGGACATCATCTTTACTTTTACAAAAGTTATACAACATGTTCACATAAATACATGCAGAGATAGACACACGTATACATAATTATTATAAGAAAACATACCTACTAGAATCTGCCAAATAAGCAGACTATTTATTTCCATAGCAAGTGGACTATTTTCTCATTTTTAGTGGTTTTTTATTTGGTAGTTTCTATCCAGACTGCTAAATCCCCCTGAAAAATAAACCATCATTAAGAATTGAATGTTTTATTTAAAATAAATAAATAAATACATACATACATACATACACACATATATACATACATAAATAAAAATAATGTTGAAAATTATTGATATGTTAAGGCACTCTGGTGACCTAGTGGTAAGAACTTGCACTGCAATCACCAAAAAGCATGCAGTTTGAATTCACCAGCTGCTCCATGGGAGAAGAATGGGCAGTCTCCTTCTGTGTGATTTACTATTACTGAAAACCCACTGGAAGGTCTACTGTGAGGTGGTTGTGACTCAACAACACATAACAACACTAATATGTAAGGGAGCTCTGGTGGCATAATGGTAAAGAACTTTGCTGCCAGTTCAAAGGCATGAGGTCCAAATTCATCCCCTTCTCTAAGGGAGATAAATTAGTAATCACTTCTAGTGAAATTTACTGCCTCTGAAAATCCACTCAAGGGTCAGTTATGAGTTGATTACAGCTAGGTAATAATAACAACATTGGTATGATATGGAGATTATATGTATTAAATATTATATGTGTGTGTGTGTTGTTGTTATGTGCCATTGAGCAGCCTGCAACTCATAGCGACCCTATGTACGTTAGCCCTAAATCCTGCTCTATCCTTACCAAATTTATTGTTTCCGACAAACCTAATCCCATTACCCTAATGACTGAATCAATCCATCTCATCGAGGGTCTTCCTTTCCTGTGTTGTCCTTCCACCCTTTAAAGCATGATGTCCCTCTCCAAGGACTGATCCCAACTTGCAACATGTCAAAAGTATATCAGACAAAGCTTCAGAATCCTTGCCCCCAAGGAGCAATCTGGCTTCAACCTCTACGACCCACATCTCAAAAGCATCAACTTTCCTTCTATCATCCCTAGTCATTGTCCAGCCTATATGAGGCTCACCTTGGTCTCCAGACTTACATTGTTGCTCTTCATTACTTTGAAGAGGTCTCTAACAGCAAACTTTCCCAAGGTAATTTGCCTTTTAATTTCCTGGCTGCTGGCCCGAGAGTGTTGACTTTGGAGCCAAACAAACTGAAGCTGTCAACAATCTCAACAATGTCAACACTGTCATCATGATGGTGACAATCTTTGTTTTCTTAACATTGAGCATCAATCCATATTGATGCTTGTAGTCCCTGATCTTCTGCAGCAAGAGCTTCAGGTCCTCCTCAGTTTCAGCAAGCAGGTTTTTGTCATCTGTGTAACACAGATTGTTGATGAGTCTACCTCTGATCCGGATGCCACACTTCTCCTCATAGAACCCAGCCTCCTGGATAATCTGTTCCGCATATAGATTGAACAGATATGGAGATAGGACACATCCTTGATGCACACCCTTCCCAATTTTGAACCATGCAGTGTTTCCTTGTTCTGTTCTGACAATTGCCTCCTGGTCCAAGTATAGGTTTTGTATAAGCACAATCAAGTATTCTGGCATTCCCCTTCTTTTCAGAGTTAGTCATAGTTTGTTGTGATCCACACAGTCAAATGTCTTTGCATAGTCAATGACACAAAGATAGACATTTCTCTGGTACTCTCTACACTCAGCCAAGATCCATCTAACATCATCTATAATATCCCTAGAGTCATGGCCTCTTCTAAATTCAGTCTTCACTTTATGCAGTTCTCTGTTGATGTGCTATTTCAGTCATTTTTTTATTATCTTCAGCAGAATCTTGCTTGCATGTGATATTAATGATACTGTTCTCTAATTTCCGCACTCTGTTGGATCATCTTTCTTTGGAATGGGAACAAATATAGATCTCTTCCAGTCAGTTAGCCAGGTGGTTAACCTCCAGGTTTCTTGGCACAATTTGGTGAGCACATCCAGGTTAGCGTCTGTCTGTTGAAAAATGTCAATTGGTATGCCATGAATTCCTGGGACCTTGTTTTCTGCCAATTTTTTCAGAGCAGCTTGAACTCCTTCCTTCATCACCAGGCTCGTGATGATAAATTGTTTCACGAAATTCTTCTGTGTCCACCAATTCAATGTGGTACAATGACTCTGCATACTCTTTCCATTTTCTTTTAATGCTTCCTGGATCATTTAATATTCTGCCCAAAGCATCCTTAAGGATTGCAACTGGATGTTTCAATTCGTTGTTCAGTTCCTTCAACTTAAGATACGCTGAGCAAGTTCAGCCCTTTTGTTTTTCTGTGTCCGGTTCCTTACACATTTGTAATGCTTTACTTTGTTTTTCCAAGCTGCCCTCTGGAATCTTCTGTTCAACTTCTTAATATCTTGATTTCTTCTTTTTGCTTTGGCTTCTTGATGCTCCAGTGCAATATTTAGAGTCTTCTGACATCCTTCTTAGTCTTTTCTTCTTCCTCTGTCTTTCTAATGACCTTTTGCATTCTTCCTGGATGATAATCTTGATATCCTCCCACAGCTCATCTGGTCTTCGTTCATTAATGTCCAAGGCCTCAAACCTGTTCCCGAAATGGTATTGAAATTCAGATGGAATAGACTCAAGGTCAAATTTTGGTTACTGTCATCTTGATTTACTTTTTCTCAGCTTCAGCTTGAACTTGCATGTTAGCAGTTGGTGGTCTGTTCCACAATCAGCACCTGGCCTAGTTTTCACAGCTGATATTGAGCTTCTCTATTGGTTCTTTCCACAAATGTAATCAATCTGATTCTTATGCATACCATCCGGTGAAATCCATGTGTATAGCCTGCGTTTATGTTTCTTATAAAATGTATTTGCAATGAATAAATAGCTAATTGTGTAAAATTCTCTAATTCTATCTCTGACTTCATTTCTGTCACCAAGTCCATGTTTTCCAACTGCTAAACCTTCTTCTCGATTCCCAACTTTTGCATTCCAGTCACCTTCATGTTCACTCAGTCTCTGAAATATTGGTAGAAATCTTCTATTTCCTCCTCTTTGGCTCTGGTTGCTGGTGCATATATTTGAACGATGGTAGTATTCACTGTATTTGCATGCATATATATATTATCATGTCACTCACAACATTGTATTTCAAGACGGATAGAGAACGACTTTTTAAACTTTGAAAGGAACCCCATTTTTCCTCAGCTTTTTGTTCCATGCCAGTCCATCTCATTTCACCAATACCTAGTATATGAATATTTATGCATTCTATTTCCTTTTTAATAATAATCAATATATATCTATATTGATAAATATGAGACTATTTTATTTGAAAAAATTGTGAAACTTGAATACTTTTCAATTTCACCACTATCTGAAATTTGCATTTCTTATAACGGAGCACTGGTGGCATAGTTCATAGCAAGCTGGTTGTTATCTCAAAGACCACCCAACTCTAGTGGTTCGATCCTGCCTGTGGCTCCATGGGAGAAAGATGGACTGTCTCCTCCCATCATGATTTACACTTCAGAAAGCCAATGGAAAATTTCTGTGAATCAGGGCTGATTTGATAGCAATTAGATTAATATAGAAATATATGAATAAAGGACAGAGATTTTATGTATGCCAATCTGAGAAGCATCATTTTTGGCAGCCACACTTTTCCTTCCAATTCTAGGACAAGCTAATTGCTAACCTGACCTGTTGGAATCGTTCGACTCCTGCTGCCATTCATATGTTACTATTCTGTTGTAGAGGAACTTCTCAGTGCTCTGATGATACCCCTCCCTACCACTATGAAAAACGCTGTAAGTTTTAATACTTTGTACAATGTGACCAAAAGGTTAAGCAGTACACAAAATCATGGAACAGAAGGAACATAAACAACATTATTATTGTTGTTGTGTGCCTTTGAGTCTCCTGCAACTCCTAGCAACCCTATGTACAGCAGCACTTAACCCTATTCTATCCTGAACCAGTCTCACTGATCCTGACAAACCTAATCCCAATGCTTCAGTTATGGTGTCAATCCATTTCATCCTGGTCTTCCTCTCCTGCACTGCCTCTCCACTCTTCCAAGCATCATGTCCTTCTCCAAGATCCTTCCTGGCCACATGCCCCAGAGGATGTGAGATGGAGCACCAAAATCCTTGCCTCTAAAGAGAAACTTGTTTTCACCATCTCTAAGGCAGACTTAGTTGTTCTCCTGGTGGTCCATTATTCAATACTCTTTTCCAGCACATCTCAAGGGCATCAATTCTTCTATCATCCTTAGTCATTGTCCAGCTCTCTGATGCATAGCATGTAACTGCAAAAACAATGACCTAGATCAGGCACACCATAGTCTCAAGACTGACATTATTGCTGGTCCCTGACACCAGACTTCCTCAATGAAATGAATCTTTTGGTTTCCTAGCTTCTAGTGCTAAGAGTGTTGACTGTGGAGCCCAGCAAATGCAAATTCTTAACAACTTCAATCTCATCTCCATCTATCATGGTGCAGCCAGATTGCCTAATGGTGAGAATCTTTGTCTTCTTGATGTTAAGCTTCAATCTACATTGAAGACTACAGTCCTTGACATTTGGCAGCTAATGCTTCAGGGCCTCTTCAATTTTGTCAAGCAAAGTTGTATACTCTCCATAATACACATTGTTAATGAGTTTTCCTCCAATCCTGATGTCACACTCCTCTTCATAAAGTATAGCCTCTCAAATGACTGTTCTGCATATAGATTGAAAAGGTATGGAGACAAGATACATCCTGACAATTTTTTTTCCTAATTTTGAACCATGCAGTGTTTCCTTGCTCTGTTCTGATGACTGCCTCCTGATCCAAGTATAGATTTCATATGAGCACAATCAATTCTTCTGGGATTTCCACTCTTCTCAAGGTTAGTCACAATTTGTTCTGATATGTACAGTCAAATGCCTTTGCATAATCAAGAAGCACAGATAAGATAGACATTCTTCTAGTACTCTCTGCTTCCAGCCAAGACCCATCTGACATTGACAATAGCGCCTCTAGTGCCACGACCTCTTCTAAACCAAGCTTGTATTGTTGGTAATTTCTGTTAATGTACTATTTCAGTTGCTTATGGATAATCTTCAGTAAAATTTTGCTTGTGTGTGATATCAATGATATTGTTTGATAATTTCCTCACTCTATCAGATCACCTTTAAAGAAATAGGAATAAATATGGGTCTTTTCTAGTCAGTTAACCAGATTTTGCAGATTTCTTGGTTCAACCTGGTGAGCATGTCCAGGACAGCATCCGTCTGTTAAAATATGTCAGTTGGTATGCTGCCAATTCCTGTGGACCTGTTGTCTTTGAATTTCTTGAGATTAGCTTGAATTTTTTCCTTCATCACCATTGCATTGTGATCATGTTGTTTCATGAAATTGTTTTATATCAGCCAATACTTTTTGGTACAGTGACTCTGTATACTCCTTCCATCTTCTTTTACTGCTTCCTGGATCATTTAATATTTTACCCATAGCATCCTTAAGTATTGCAAGTCGAGGCTTGAATTTGTTCTTCAGTTTTTTCAGCTTCAGAAATGCTGAGAGAGTTCAGCCCTTTTAATTTTTTGACTCAAACTTTTTGCACATTTCATTATAATACTTTGCTTTGTCTTCCTATGCTGCCCTTGGAAACCTTCTGTTTAGCTCCTTCATTTCTTTATTTCTTCCTTTTGTTTTGGCTTGTTGGCACTCGAGTGCAATATTCAGAGTCTCTCATAACATCCATTTTGTTCTTTCCTTCCTTCTCTGTCTTTTGCATTCTTTATAGATAATAATCTTAATATCCTCTCACAGCTCATATATTCTTCATTCACTAGTGTTCAAGGCCTCAAATCTGTTCCTGAAAAGGATTGGAATTCAGGTGGGATAGACTTAAGATCAAATTTTTGTTCCTGTGGATTTGATTTAACCTTTTTTTTAACTTTAGTTTGAACTTACATATCAGTAGTGAGTACAATCACCGTTTAAAAATAAGTTGACAATTTCAGATTGTTCCTGCCTCATGAAAGTTATTGATTTTAGGAGAACCATATGTAGCTGTTATATGACATAAAAGTATTTGGGGTATGAACGCTCATAAACAACATGTCTCTGGAAATTCTATAAACTTTGATAAATGATTATAGTTCATAAGGTCATGAGTCATATTCAACTTGATGGCAATCAACAATAACAACAATGAACACACAGGTAAGAGAAGAGAGAGCCCTGCAGCTTGAACTGGGGCTATAACCTAAGATGTTAAAAACATTTTGTCCCAGTATTTAGACAAACTCCTGTTAGCTATAATAATTGTTTTAAAAACTCCTAGAAACGTAAGTGGCAGAGTGCTTGACTATTGTCTAAAAGATCAGTGGGTTCAACCTACCTCTGCTTGGAGACAGGAAGATGTCAGTCTACTTCTATCAAGTGTCATAGCTATGGAATATGGAAGCTCTAGAAGTCAGTTCTATTCAGTCTTATAGGATAGCTCTGAGTTGGCATCAATTCAACAGCAACCAGAATAATTATTGTGGGTATTATATAGAGGTATCATAATATTTAATAATAGTCTTGATTGCTATTATGCATTGACATTTAATTTTCACAATATTGAAATATAGTTATTAAGTTCTCTATCATTTACTTAAAGAAATGAAAGCATGGAGATACTCATCGGGGCTGTAAAAAGGTCAATTCGTTCTCTTATCCTACATTCACTGCATTAGCAGACTATCAGCTATCTCTTTAAACGTATCTGAAAAACTAACCACTTATTAATTCTATGACTATGGTTTAAATGAAAGCAGAGACTACCAGAAGAATGTCTATGAGTGTTTCATTGATTACGCAAAGGCATTTGACTGCGTGGATCATAACAAACTGTGGCTGACTCTGAAAAGAATGGGAATCCCAGAACATTTAATCGTGCTAATGCGAAACCTATAATTGGACAAAGAGGCAGTCATCAGAACAGAGCAGGGCAACATTGCATGGTTCAAAATTGGGAAGAGGGTACGTCAGGGATATGTCCTGTCTCCATACCTTTTCAACCTGTATGCAGAGCAGATTATCCGAGAGGTGGGTCTCTATGAGGAGAGGCGTGGCATTAGGATTGGTGGACGATCTATCAACAATCTGCGTTATGCAGATGACACAACCTTGCTCGCTGAAACTGAGGATGACCTCATGCACTTACTACAGAGGGTCAAGGACTGCAGCCTTCAATATG
>NW_006400234.1:378777-380565 GCF_000299155.1 Elephantulus edwardii | reverse complement strand
GAAGACCCTCTATGAGGTGGATTGATTCAGTGACTGGGGTACTCAGGATGGGTTTGTCAGGGGCAATGAGATTGGCACAGGATAGAGCATGGTTTAGGGCTGTTTTACATAGGGTCGCTATTAGTCGAAAACGACTCAATGGCACGTAACAACAACAAAAACATGGTTTAAACCTCTACCTTCCATTGACTAAAGTCTAGACTGTTATAGTAACAGCTAACTAATTTTTTGTCAAAGAATCTTGCAATCCTTATCTCCCTTAACATAGTCTATTCCCTTTATAGACGATAGAATTATATTTTTTAAAATGTCACTGAGTTAAGGCATCCTCTCTGACTTCTTTGTCTCCTTGCTGTCTCCCTTATTCTTCCCAGACTGGGTTCATTTGTCTTCCTGTTACTCTTCTTCCATAAAGAGCAGATGTTACATGACTGTGGCTGAGTCTGACTGCTAGCTACTTTGTGGAGTGGAAATGCCCTCATTAGTATTATTCACAGTACCATATAAATAGCCACATGATCAGACATTCTGCTTCACAACCATTGGGTCCAGTGTTCATTGAAAACTGGCTCACAAACTTTACTCACAGTTACTGGATTTATTAGTGAAATAGGTTGGTTATTGGGGAGAGGCAAAGAGTATCACACAATGCAAATCTAGGTTTAAGCTAGCAGTCCCAAAGTGGATTAACAAGACAAAATTCCTCAATTAAACAGCTTCCAAGTCAACAACTAAAATCTAGGTGCAGTCTAGCAACATAAATAAATCTCTGTTTTCCTGCATCAGTCCAGCAAACTTTTTCTCAAAGCAGTTGCAAGTCAGCTTTTTATTCTACCGTACAGGAAGCAAAACCATAGACTACGGCTCCATCTTCAAAGTTCCTCTGATTACATCTTGTCACAGTTACTTCAGAGCAGTGCCACAGGTTTTCTGTTGTTGTTTTTTTTTTTTCACAGTTTCTTCACTCTCCACCATAGTCTCTCACAGTGTCTTCACAGTCCCCACAAAGTGTGGAAAAAGCTCTCTCTTATATTAGTCATACAGCTGTTGATGATTTTTTTTTTTCAAGAGCCTGTGTCTGCAATAAAGGTAGCTGGAAACTATGCTTCTCAACACAGGGCAAATGCATTGATGAGAAAAGCCAATATTCAAGGGTTCTGCCACCACACTTCATATTGGTTCCAACTTAAAGGGTTTCTGATGCTATAAATATTTATGAGAAGAACTTGTCTTTGTACTGGGCACCACTTGGTGGATTCAAAATGTTAACATTTTAGTTAGTAGCTTGATACATTACACACTACTCCAATATTAAGGCTCCTTTAGTATTGCTTCTACCTATAATTAGCTATCTTGCCTCAAGCCAGTTTCACTAATTTACGCTTGTGTCAGGAATAGTCATTTCCCAGATTTCTTTGAGTCTTTCTCACTTCCTTTGCATTCTAAAATTAATTCACAATCTTTACTGTCTAGTATACTCAAACTATTTATTATGATTCGTAATTTTATTCATTCCATCTCATCTCTCTAATGCCTAGTATGTCAATATTTATGCGTTCCATTTCTTTCTTAACAATTTCTAATTTTCCTACGTTCATGGTTCTCACATTCCATGTTCCAGTCACTAGTGTCTGCTTACAAATGTTCCTCTTCCTTTGTATTTCCATGCTTGACAGTTCTACCTAGGTTGCCCTTTCTGTTCGTCTATGTGTGTTGTGTTGTACATAGGGTTTTCAGAGGCCTGCCATTTCAGAAGTGGATGGCCAATCCTTCTTCCTAGTCTGTCTT
>NW_006400234.1:375570-378147 GCF_000299155.1 Elephantulus edwardii | reverse complement strand
AGCATGGTTTAGGGCGTTGTACATAGGGTCACTATGAGTCACAAATGACTCGACAGCACATAACAACAACAACAACAACAATTTTATTTCCACCTGTGTTTTTGGATGGTGAAGAAAATGAGATTGTTAAAAACTTTAGTTTGCTTGGCTCCACAGTCAACACTCTTGGAACCAGCAGCCAGAAAATTAAAAGACATATCGTGGTGGGAAAGTCTACTGTTAGGGACCTCTCCAGAGTACTAAAGAGCAATGGTGATACTCCGGAGACTAAGGTGCACCTGATACAGACCATGTTTTTTTCAATAACTTTCTATGTATCAGAGAGCTGGACAATGACTAGGGAGGATAGGAGAATTGATGCCTTTGGGCTGTGGTGCTGGAGAAGAGTATTAAATTCCATGGACTGCTAAGAAAACGAACACATTCATCCTAGAGAGGGTTAAACCAGGCTGCTCCTTGGAGGCAAAGATTCTGAAGCTTCATCTGACATACTTTAGACATATTGCAAGAAGGGACCATTCCTTGGAGAGGGCCATTATGCTTGAGAGGATAGAAGGACAGCATAGGAGAGGAAGACCCTCTATGAGATGTATTGATTCAGTGACTAGAATAATGTGGGTGGGTGTGTCAGAGACAGTGAGACTGGCCAGGACAGGGCAGGGTTTAGGGTTGTTGTACATAGGGTTGCTATGAGTCACAGGTAGCTCAACGTCACATAACAACAACAACAGTAGCTGAACATGGGATAAAGAACATAGGAGCCAGGGGTGGGAAATAACTGATTATTGTGTCAATGTGTGGAAAGATGTCTTCAAGATTCTTAATCCACTTCCTCTGAGAAGGAGACCGCAGCAAGTATGCCTGAGGAAGAAGCTTTCTGATGAAATTCATTAGTAATGAAGCACGGATGCTTAAGTTACACTAGAGATCATGGTTATATTGAAGAATTATGGTTGTATTTGACTGCAACTCTTTGCAGACAATGTAATGAATTGTGGTTGTGAAAATAGCTTCTCCTGTGAGGTCTGCTAGGTAAAGCTTTTCTAATTTCTTGTTAACATAAAAACAAAACCCAATATCATAGAGTAGAATCTGTCTCATAATAACCTTATACAGAAGGAAACTGCACTAAGGAGCCATCACTGCTCCATAGGCATACTAAACGCAGTTATATTGCTAATCAAAAATTCTGCTGCATAGGGAAAAAAGTGTAAAATATCTTCTTGTTAAAAGTCAGGATAAATTCTATAGCACTTGATATTTTCAGACTGAAATGTGATTTACACGTTTGGTTGTTTTTATTTAACAAAGAACTAAACTCTTCAGATTCATTGTTATTGTACAACGTATATTTGTTAAACTGATGAATTGAACAAATGTTCACACTAATTAGTGTGAGGGGCAGGTCTGAACTTAAATTCTTTGAATTTTACTTTAATCCCTTTGGAAGCAGTAGTGGCATCCATTTCCAAAATGGTTTGCCTCCGGAAACTATGAACATGGAGAAATGACGAAAGTTATACAAGTGGTCAGGTCTTTTGTTCATAGGGTCACTATAAGTCATCTACGACTTGATGGCACTTAACAACAACAACAGCAGGTCTAAATTAGGGAGCTCTGATGGTTTAGTATTGAGTTGTACTGTCAACCCAAAGGAACACTGTTCTAATCCTCCAACTGTTCCGCAGGAGAAAGATGAGTAATCTCCTTCCATGTAATATTCTGCCTCTGAGGATTTGCTGGAGGGTCATCTATGAGTTAGTTACAACTCAATGGTTCTTAACAACAACAGGCATAATATTCACAAATATTTCTTTAGTGCATCTTAATTTGAAAACAAAATGAAGTAAAATGCTTGCACAAAATCCATCGTATTTTAGCCAGGGTAGATATTTTGTGTTGCTGTAGAATGGTTAATTTGACTGCTTCTACCATGGATGTGGATTGTGAATCCAAAATTTAATAACTGACGACTTCAGTATCTTCTTCAACTCTCATGATGACACCTACTGGATTGAAGAAATCCAAAGACATATCACATTTAGCAAATTTGCTGCTAAGAACCTCTTTAAAGAAAAAGAGCAAAGATAACCAGTTTAAAGACTAAGGTATGTCTGATACAAGCTATGACATTTCCAATTGCTTCTTAACATCTGAAAGTTGGACAATAAATAAGGAGAAGAATACTGAATAAACCATGGATAGATAAAATATCAAATAAATCTGTCTGGAAAAAATTGTAAACAGAGGTTCACATCTGTTGTTTGTTTATAGGATTGCTATAAATTGTAGTTGACTCAATGACATCTTAAAGTTACAGTGTGTGTGTGTGTGTGTGTGTGTGTGTGTGTGTGTGAAATAAATACATATATGTGTGTTCATACTTCTACCTGCTTCAGTGGGTTTTTTCCCTAATTTACCTTTTCTTGTTTTCTTTTCTATCTTTATAAAGTTACATAATTTGAATTTTTTGATACTGACAGATTATCTATGGCAAAAGGAAACAGTCAAATAAAGAGCCTTAAAAAAAAAAAATACCCGGCGCTGGCTGAAAATCCCCTGTGACTTCATCCATAG
>NW_006400234.1:370535-374749 GCF_000299155.1 Elephantulus edwardii | reverse complement strand
CCTGGCCCATCCTCACCCTTCTGCCCCCAACCCTCACCTCCTTGTACCCCCAATATCAATATGTTTTTCCCAATAAAAAAATATTATAAAAAAAATACATGTTATTTCCAGGAGCAAAAAAGAAATACTTTTGTTTCAAGCCCTCCATTATTTTTTGTCTCTTTTTTTTCTCCAAGAACTCTTATCCTGTATTCAAATTTATAAATAAGTGACTAATGCTTAAGTTTATGAGTAGAACTTACATTTTAGCACTTTTTAAACTTATTTACTTTTTGTTATATGGCTGTTACTTGGGATAATCATATCTTTTATTGGGATTCAATGTGTTTTCTAAAACTCTAACACATATTTACTTCAAATATCTAGTTAATAAAATATCAATTTAGTTAATTCATGAAATTTAGTTCAAAACAATTTCCATGTCGACATTTAAATTTTAATCTTCTCCATGATGCTATGAATCAAGTAGATCATGCAGAAAAATCATTTGTATAACCTTCTATACTATTTTAAGATTAAATTTAGGGTTCATGAGGATAGAAATAACAACATATTCAACCTTCACAAATTCATTAACTTTGGTATGTTTTGGCATTTAGATTTTTTAACCTTTTACTCTACTATTACTATTCATCATTTTATTAATATATTTATTCAATATCTCAGTCACAAAAGGATGAGTACTGCATAACACCACTGTTATGAAACAGGACTGACATAGGGGTTGGGGAAAAAATAAGAAAAGTGGGATAAGTAATGAACACTTCATTTAAATAGGCAAGGGAAAGAACTGTCTAAAAGAAATATATAATTAGGTATTATTTGCATGACTACAGTCCAGAATAAGGGGTGCATAACAAAGTGGACTGGATGACTGAAAGGAGGGAAGAAATAGTGCAACAATGAAAGAATCTTTTTAAGAGAAAAGAGAACAGAGGAGGGCAGGGAATAGGGAGGAAAATGTGCAACAGTGAATGAATGGAAATCCAAGTTTTCTGTAAACAGTGATTAAACTATCAAAAGAATCCTGTAGGATACTGTATCAGATGGTGAATTGTATTGAACTACATTGCATTGAATGCAGTGTTATAGCACTGTTGGTGGTTTTGTTTTGTTTGTTTGTTTGTTTTTACACTGTGTAATTCCTTTATTTTCTGCATATTAGTGCTTGCCAACACTACAACCATGAAGAATAGCCTGCAAAAAAACAAGTTATAATTGAACAAGAAATACAATCTTGAAATTTCTGTTGAAGTGCATCAACTTCTGTATTTATGTGAACTTACAGCGCTGTTTTTGTACATATTAAAACAGTGTCTTTGAGGTCATTGTTGTTGATTGCTAGTGAATCAAGCATGACTCTTCGCGACCCTAAAAGCAATGTATCTGAACTCTGTCATTTTTCTAAGTTCATGAAGTTTCCCAAGGCTTGTTGTTTAGGAAATGGAAAGCGGTAAATATTTTTGAATACTATTCTGCTTTAATTATCCTTTCTGATTAGAGAAAGTGGTAGAGTGTTAGTAAGAAGGCAGTCAACTTTTTGCTATTCAGAGAACAAATTGCAGTCACCAACTATTCTGAATTTAGTCTAGTCACAATTCTTTTAAATTCTGATGAAATTCAATGTTTCACGTACTGACACTGATAGAAGGTTGTTAATTTTAGACCCAGTTCTGTAACAAGAAGTCGCTAGTGCTAGAAGTGCCCTGGCTAACATGTTGGCCATTATAGCTTTGATTGAGATTACTCTTGACATAGGTCAGGCAGAATGGTAGACTGGGTCACACTGTCCTGGCAGCTGGTCTCTTTCTTGCCCTTGTGCTCTGAAGAAATATGAACCTTTTCAGACCACACAGCACTGTGGTGGTAATCATTTCTAATGGAGTGCGGTTACACGATGTTGCAGAAATATATATATCATCCACCTGGTAATATATCTTCTTTCCATAAAGCAAACAGTGCTCTATTTAACGAGAATGACCACATTCATCTTGATCTATCTGATTGTTGGACCTTACATGGTAGCGATATTGTTTTCCTAAACAAAAAAGGAGCCCAATGCTAAAGTATGTAAGGGAACTAATAAGCAAAGCATTTCTACTTCTATAAGGACTGAATGCTAGAGCTCATTTTTTTTTCTCCCAGAAGAATGTCTTGTCATTCACAGAAAAATGTTTTTAATGCAGTATTTTATTTTGTTCTGGTTTATAAAGACAGTTAAATAATACTGGTATCTGTAGTTAGGAAAAATATAATAAAGATATTAAATATGATCTTCATAATCCAATTTGTGTGTATCACAATTGGTTTTTCCTATTTAGACTAAAAGGAAGCAGCAAGATAGATGGTAAATGTAATATAATCCTGTGGCAAAGAAGTATGGCTGACTTAATATCAATTCTCTTCCTTTTCCTTGGTAAAGAGCACCAATTTTATTTTATGTAGGAATATGTCAGCTAAGAAACCCTCCCATTTTTTAAGCTTTCCTTGCCACTGGGAATAGCCAGTGAAACGTAAGTGGGCACTATTGGTAAAACTTATGACAAGAAAGGGTTGCTAAATCTTCTAGTAAATACCATATTACTCTTCCCCCCCCCCAACATGTACCATCAAATTGGATCCAACTGGCACAGGAGGAGATTGTCCCTCCTTCTCCAGCAAAGCATCTGGTGGATTCGAACCAAGCAGCTTCAGGATTGCAGTGCAGCTTCTTTCCACTAGACCACCAGTACAATATTACTTTTATCATTATTATTTTTCCTGCTTCATTCAAGAACTGATGTTTGGAACTTCAGTAAGCAGCACACATACTTGGGATTCCTCGGCAAAAAGACAAAAGAAGCTGCTATTAATGGCATTGATTTTCTTCATGATAGATAAAGTATGAATCACTTTACTATTATACTAAAGGACAATTTGTGTACAACTGCCAACACTGTTGTCCAGCTGGTTCTGACACATAGCAATCTTATAGGAATCAGTGGGCTGCATTATAAAACTCTTGACCGGTCTTTACAGAAACATTCTGATTCATCTTTTCTTTGAGTATCAGTTTTGAACTGTCAGTTATTCAATTAGCATCTCAGCGTTTAACTCATAGCACCACCAATCTCTTTTATATGAGACAATTACTTTAGAAAGTCAAGAAAAAATTTAAACATTGAGGGAGCTCTGGTGGCCTAGTGGCAAGACACTGCACTGCAATCCCAGAGGTACACGGTTCAAATCCACCAGATGCTCTGCTGGAGAAGGAGGGGGCAATCTCCTCCTGTACCAGTCAGATCTGATTTGACGGTATACGTAAAAATAATACAATAAAAAAAATTAAAAATAAACACATAAAATCACATTCTCTGAAGATTAGCAAGGAGAAGAGAGAAATGAAGGACAAATAACTATGTTGTTTTATTTTTTAGGTGCCATTGAATTAACTACAACTCATAGCTACAATATGAACAACAGATCTGAACCGTGTCCCATTCTTTGTCATCCTCACCATGAGGGAAATATATATCCCTCTCTAAGTTATTATGATTACCATTATTCCAGGATTGGTGTGCAATGGTACTTACTTTTGTTGCCTTTAACTCTCGTTCTCCTTCCAGCTTCTATCTTTCGGTAAGTTAGAGCTGAATTTCTCTCTAATCTGTTTTATTTGTGACTTTATTCATGTTGACATCTCTTTTCCTTCTGTTTAAAAAATGAATGCTGTGCCATAATTCTTTAGTTGTTGTACTGAAAACTGAAAGGTCAGCATTTTGAACCCACTAACTGCTTCACAAGAGGAAGATGGGGAGTTTTCTCTCAGTACCATTTGAAAACTAAGAAATGTGATGCTATATGCCAGAATCAAATAGATAGCTGTAGATTTTAGACCTTCTGTGTTAAATATTTGAAAAAAAAGACATTTTGGCTGGAGAGGTAAAGGATCAGCAAAGGAGAAAGAAACATTCAACAAGATGGATTGACACGGTGACTGTAGCAAAGGGCTTGAGTATATAAGAAATGGTGAGGATGACAAAGAATGGGACACGGTTTAGATCTGTTGTTCATATGGTAGCTATGAGTTGTAGTTAATATAGTAGATGTTAGATGGATCTTGGCTGAAAGGAGGGAATACCAGAGGAATGTCTATCTGTGTTTCATTGATTATGCAAAGGCATTTGACTATGTAGATCATAACAAACTATGGCTGACTCTGAGAAGAATGGGAA
>NW_006400234.1:363668-367685 GCF_000299155.1 Elephantulus edwardii | reverse complement strand
TCTTCCTAATCTGTTCTACATATAGATTGAAAAGGTATGGAGACAGGATGTATCCCTGATATACTTCTTTCTAAATTTTGAACTATGTACTATTTTCTTGCTCTGTTCTGAGGACTGATTCCTAGTCCAAATATAGACTTCACATAAGCACAATCAAGTTCTCCTGAAGGTTAGCCACAATTTGTTGTGATCTGTATAGTCAAATGCCTTTGCATAGTCAAAGAAACACAGATAGATACCCCTCTGGTACTTTTTGCTTTTTGCCAAGATCCATCTGACATTGACAATAATGTCTCTAGTGCCATGGCCTCTTCTAAATCCAACTAGTATATATGGTAGTTCTCAGTCAATGTACTGTCCCAGTAATTTTTGGATAATCTTCAGCAGGACTTTGTGTGTGATATGAGTGATATTGTATGATAATTTCTATACTCTGTCAGGTCACCTTTTTTTGGAATGGGAATAAATTTGGATGTCTTCCAGTCAGTTGACCAGGTAGTTGGCCTCCAGATTTCTTAACATAACCTGGTGAGCATGTCCAAGGCAGCATCTCTTTGTTGAAGCCTCTGAAAACCCTACTGGAGGGTCAACTATGAGTTGGGTTCAACTTGACATTACTCAACAACAAGTAGTTAAAGAGTTGTGCTGCCAACCCAAATTGAGACGTCTTGAATCTACTAATAGTTCTGTGGAAGAAATATGGGCTATCTCCTCCTGTACAATATACAGTCTGATGATTTGCTCAAGGATTAACTATGAGCTGATTCCAAAGCAAAGGCACATAACAACATTTACATGTTTTGAAAATACATCCATGTATATATAGTAGATAATCCATGTAATAAAGTTATGAAAACATCTTAGCCTTAAACACCTTGAAAGAATGAATTACCAGGCTTGGGGACTCAGAACCATAATCTCAGAGGACATTAGAATAATTTACACAACATAGTCCACAAAAACAATGTTACATTATACTTTGCTGAGTAGAGACCCAGGTCTTAAAAGCAAGTCATCAACCACTTCTGGTCTAGCTGTTCATCTCACTCATGTCTGTACGTACCCAAAAATTACAGATTTGCATCAGGAGTTCACCCAGAAATGCCACGAGTTTTTTCCGAGGCTATTGATCCCATTTGCAGACACCCACATTATCCGTTGTGTTTCCATACTTGAGACTCTTGGTTCCCAGGGGATGCCCTGAAATCTCGGATGCCTCCCTGGCAGTTCTGAACACCATGTGTAGCCAAATGTCGAGGCCCCCAAGGCATAGTTTCTTGGGCTGTCTTCTCTCAAATCTCTCACACTTGCGTCTAGCTTAAGACCTCTGCCTCAAGAGACCGATCCTGTGTCTATAATTGAACAGCCACAATATCAGCTAAATAATGACTCTCAAAGGCTTGAAAATAAAAGTTTTGGTTTCATTACCATTCAAAATCGTTGCAATTTCTGCCAGGTGACTCAAAGGAACTTATCCTTATTTTGTTCTCATCTCTCCTTCCATCTCTTTTCCAGCCTTCCTCTCCCGCTACCCAGCATCTTCTCCAGAACTCACGGTGGATTCCCACCAAGCTGAACCTCTTTTCCCCCAATGACTGACTCTACCTCCTTTCTGATCTTCAAATAAAACATTACCTCCCTCCTCTAATCACACTAGCACCCCCAAAATGCACAGGCAAATTACCCATACTGTTATTAATCACTTCATGTCTCTTTAAGTTCTTACCTCACAGGATCAAGGAGATGACAAACTTAATTCTTTCCTGGCCACTGATCCTGGACCAACTCACTCCAGGTCATTACCCCTGTTCAGCAGAAAGTAGCTAGAATAAAGATACATCATCCTGTTTTATCACTAAAGAGGCTGAGATGTTAGGTCCAGAAAGGGGGGCCAGAGGGGAGAATGAATCAAAGAACACACACATCAACAAGAAGAGTTAACAGTCCCGCCCACCTGGCAGAACTAATAGATTAATCATAAATCACAATGGAATGCCCCTCCCTAAAGATGCTGTTATAAAAACCCTCCTCAGTAAGTTCACCATCCCCTTTCTGCATCTTCAGAATGAGGAATCTTGCCTAGGAGTTCACACCCTCCCCCCCCTTTTTAATAAAGCTGTTGTAAGCTTTCTCTCATTTTCTCTGATTTCTTCCTTAAATCTACTAACCTAATACTTTCCTTTTACTTGGATCTACTACAATCAATACCCATGGAGGTAGAAATCACATTATCCAATTATTTGTTCCACTGGCAAAATTTCATGCAAAAGGGGCATATAGAACTGATAAAGAAGGATTTTACTTTGAGAGCTAAGGTATATCTGCTTCAAGCCTTAGTATTTCTAATCACCTCATATGCATGTGCAAGTTGGAGAATGAAAAAGGAAAACTGAAGAACAATAATCATATTTGAGTAGTGGTGTTAATGGAAATATTGAACGTAATACAGATTTATGTATTTTTTGATATTTTTTTAAAAATAAAGTTTTTTATTTTAATTATTATTTTAATGGAAGTTTACTGAGAAGTTAGGTTTTCTCTCATTCCATTTTGTACATTTTTACCTCTTCTTTGTAGCCTCCCTTCCTGCTCCCCAGTTCACTTTAAAAAAATGCATTTATCATAACATATTTACTTCTGTTGCTCCACTCTCCATGCCCAATCTTCTTTGCAATACACCTCTTATTCTAGACATATAAAACCTATTATATACATATAATACCTCTTATTCTGGGCTGTTATCATACATATAATACCTAATCATATATTTCTTTTCAAGAGTTATTTTCTTCATTCTAGTGCAATGTTTATTATCTATACACTATCCCTATTCTCTCAAACTTTCATGTCAGTCCTGCTGTATAACAGTGGTTGTATGCAGTATTTGTCCTTTAGTGATTGAGATATTTTACTCAGCATAATATTCTGTGGGATCACACATGCTGTGTAATGTTTTATGATTTCATTGTTTTTTAGTGCTATGTGGTTTCCATTGTATTAATATACCATAGGTTTTCTATCCATTAATTTATTGATGGGCACTTGAGTTGCTTCCATCTCTTTGCTATTGTAAATAATGCAGCAATAAACATGGGTGTGCATATATTTGATAGTGGGTCTGGTTTCTTTAGGGACTAGTCCCATGATTGGCATTACTGAGTCAAATGATATTTCTATTTCCAACATTTCAAGAAAGCTTCAAACCATCTTCCATAGAGGTTGCACCATTTTACACTCCCACTGGTAGTGAATAAGTGTTCCAATCTCTCAACAACCTTACCAGCATTTATTATTAGCTGCTCTGTTGAACTTTCCTGTTGTTCCTGGAATGAGATGATATTTCATAGTTGTTTTTATTTGCATTTCTTTGATGGCTACAGATTTTGTATATTCTCCATGCATTGGTTTGTCATTTGAATGTCCTCTTTGGTGAAATGTCTATTCATATCCATTTTATAATTGGGTTGTTTATTTTCTTATTGTGGTATTGGAGTATTTTAAAATTATAGCTATGAGTCCCTTATTAGATATGGCATTACCAAATATTTTTTCCAGTGTGAAGGTTTCCTTTTTACCCTGTTGGAGAAGTTTTTTGATGTTCATAGGGATTTGATTCTTAGAAGGTCTCATTCATCTATTGTGTTCTCTTCTGGTTGTAGGTGTTTTATTATGCTTAGAAGATGGTTCATTCTGTGGATTATGACTTCTAGAATTCTTTCAAGCTTTTCCTGATGAAGTGTATAGTCCTTGATTTTACTCCACCTTTAATTAGTTTTTGTGTATGGTGTGAGGTGAGTGTCTTGCTTGAGTTTTCTGCAGATGGTTTTCTAAATTTACAAACGCCATTTGTTAGAAAGACTGTTGTTTTCCTACTTAACTGATTTCATCCCCTTGTCAAAAAATCAGTTGAGCATAGATAGATGAGCTGATTTCTGGGTTCTCAATACTATTCCACTGTGTCTGTCACTTTACCAATGTCACACTGTTTTGACCACCATGACTGTGTAGTAGGATTTT
>NW_006400234.1:355216-362802 GCF_000299155.1 Elephantulus edwardii | reverse complement strand
ATTGATTATTTTCCTTATGTTAAACCATCTTTGCATAGCTGTTATGAATCCTACTTGGTCACAGTCAATTATTTTTTTGATGTACAATTAATTATATTGGCCAGGATTTTATTGATGATTTTTGCATCTAAATTCATGAGAGAGATTGCCCTATAGTTTTCTATTTTGGTAGTGTTTTTACCTGACTTTGGTATCAAGGATATGTTTACTTCATAGAATGAGTCTGGAAGAATTCCACCTTTATCTGTTTTCTGAAATAATTTATGTAAAATTGTTGACAGTTATTCTCTTAACATTTGATAACATTTACTTGTAAAACCATCTGTTTAAGGTCTTTATGTGTTGTTGTTGGAAGTAGTTTTATTTCCAGTTCATTTTCTTCTTTTGTGATAAGCCTGTTCAAGTGTTCTGATTCAGTATGTGTGAGTTAAGGTAGATTATGTGTTTCTAATTGTCCATTTCTTCAGGGTTTGAATATTTGTTTGAGTATAGTTTTTCATACTACTGTATTGTTAACCTTTTTAGTTCAGTAGATTCAGTTGTGATATTATCCCTATCATCTGTTATTTGGGTTATCTGTATCTTTATTTTCTTTGTAAGATTTTCTAGTGATTTGTTGTTGATTTTACTGACCTTTTCAAAGAACCTACTCTTAGTTTTATTGATGGTTTCAAGTGTTTTTCTGTCTTCTATTTCATTTATTTCTGCTCTAATTTTTATAATTTAATTCATTTTAAAAGTTGATGGGTTTTCTTCCTGCTCTTTTTCAACTTGTTGGAGATATTGGGTTAGAGGGTCTGAAGGATCCCTGAAGGCTTAATGCTAAATTGAGGAGTCTGCCATGCAAGAAAATGATCCAGGAACCTTGTGGTGCTTTCATGCGAGGAACCCTTAGGAATGTCAGGGCTGCACACAGCTCTAAATTTGTTTCAGAAATTGCTCTGCATCAGCACTCTCTGACAAGCCATTTTACTCCTAAAGGGTTAAGCCCTCTGAGAAAAGTTCTGAAGGCAATGGAATGTTTCCAAGTGCATTACCTGAAATACTTAAGTAAACAGTCTTTTATCAGACTTACTTGCATTTACAAGTCAAAATATAGTGAGAGCACACAGAGTCTTGGTTAGTTTAAAATAACTTGCTCTAGCCAAAATATTTTGTTTCTCTGTATCCTGAAAAATGTGTACGTGCACTTCAACACCCTGGAAAATGTGAACGTTTACTTCAGCATATGCCTCTCTTTGTGCTATTTTTCAGTAACTGTAGCTTTACAATAAATATGAAATCCAGCTCTAAACGGGTGCTGCCAGCCTAAGAGAGATGTGTTCCTTCTCCTTGCCTATCTCTTCTTCTGCAACCCGTGAATACTGAACACTAGGTAAAAGAATAAATTCTATTTTTTTCCTTTTGATGTGATTGTTTATTGTTAAAAATTGACTTTTGATTACTGCTTTAACTATTTCCTGGAAGTTTTGGGAAGTTGTGTTTTCATTATGATTTGTTTCAAGGAACTTTTTCTTTCTTCTATCTGCATTATACAGATAACACAACCCTGCTTGCTGAAACTGAGGAGGACCTGAAGCTCTTGCTGCAGAGGGTCAAGGACTGCAGCCTTCAATATGGACTGAGGCTCAATGTCAAGAAGGCAAGATTCTCACCACTGGACCAATTGGCAGCATCAGGATGGATGACGAAGAGATTGAGATTGTACACAGCTTCAGTTTGCTCGGCTCCATGGTCAACACTCTTGGCACCAGCAACCAGGAAAAAGGAAAAATGTATTGTGATGGTAAAGTCTGCTGTTAGGGACCTCTCCAAAATACTGAAGAGCAATGGTGTCACTCTGGAGACAAAGGTGTGTCTGATACAGGCCATGGCCTTTGCAATAACTTGTTATGTATCAGAGAGTTTGACAATAACTAGGGAGGATAGAAGGAGAATTGATGCCTTTGAGCTGTGGTGCTGGAGAAAAGTATTGAATGCACCATGAACTGCCAAGAAAACAAACAGATTCATCCTGGAGAGGGTTAACCAGGCTACTCCTTGGAGGCAAGGATTCTGGGGCTTTGTCTGACATACTTTGGACATGTTTTAAGGAGGGAGAGGTCCTTGGAGAGGGACATCATGCTTGAGAGGGTGGAGAGACAGCACAGGAGGGGAAGACCCTCTATGAGGTGGATTGATTCAGTGACTGGGGTAATCGGGATGGGTGTGTCGGAGGCAGTGCGATTGGCACAGGATAGGGCTGTTGTACATAGGGTCCCTATGAGTTTCAAACAACTCGATGACACATAACAACAACAAAAACATTACTCACTCATCTTCAAGCAGGGTGTTGTTCAGCTTCTAAATATATGAGTTTGTTTGTTTGTTTTACATTTATCCTCTTGTATTTAATTTTATAGCTTTGTAGTCTGAGAAAATATTTAGCACTATTTCTATAATTTTAAATTTACTGATGCTTACTTTATGACCTAAGATATCATCTATTTTGGAAAAAGCTCCATGTAGTTTGGAGACAAATATAAACTCAGCTTTTGGGGGGTGCATTTATTTGTATGTATCTATGAGATAGAGTTGGCTGATTGTGTGGTTTAATTCTTCAGCATTCAGTTGAGTTTCTGGTAGTTCTATATTTTCTTGAGAGTGGTGTATTGAAGTCTCCTACTACTATCATGGTGTTGTCTATTTCTTTTTTCAGTTCTGTTAATGACAGCTTTGTGTATTTTGCAGCTGTATCATTTGCTGCATAGATATTTATTATGGTTATGTCCACTTGTTCTACTGATTCTCTTAACATTGTATAGTGACCTTCCTTGCTCTTTGTGATGGTTTTTATACTGAAATCTATATTATCAGAAATTAATATCACTACTCTTGCTCTTTTGTGTATGCTATTTCCCCCCCCATTCTTTTCTTTTTAATCTTTCTCTATCTTCACTTTTCAGGTGTATCTCTTATAGACAGCATATTGATGGCTTTTTTTGTGTTTGGTTGGTTTTAATTTTTTTAATTCAATCTGCTACTTTTTTCTCTTCAATGGTGCATTTAAACCATCCACATTCAATGTAATTATCAAGAGACAAATTTTGTTGCTATTATTTTGTTCTTTTCCATGTTGTTGCAGGTTGCATTAGTCCATCTTGCTTTCTGTGGCATCTCTATAAGAAGGACTTCCTTCAGTACTTCTTGCAATGATGGTTTTGTTTTCACAATCTCTCTTGATTTCTGCTTTTCTGAGAATATCTTGATCTCTCAATCATATTTGATGGATAGTGTTTTGGGGTACAGTGTTCTTGTTTGAAAGTTGTGTTTTTTTGAGTGTTTGATATATGTGATTCCACTGTCTGCTTTCTTACATGTTTTCGTCTGAGAAATTGGCACTTAGTATTGTTACCTCTTCCTTTTTTTCTAGCTGTTTTCAGAGTTCTGTTAATCTTTGGTTCTTGTGAACTTGAGTATGTATGCCTTGATATTTTCCTTTTGGAGTCTATTCTATATGGGGCTCACTCAACTCTGTGTGTGTGTTTGTGTGTGTGTCCTTTCATTCTTCATTATGCCTGGAAAATTTTCTTCTAGTAACTCTTCCACAACTCTCTCACTGTGTATTTCTTTTCTTCTTCCTGCTGTGGGGTTCTAATTATCAACATGTTGTTCCTCCTGATGGTATCCCACATTATTCTTAGACTTTCTTCTTTTCCCTTCCTTTTTGATTTTGCTTTTTGTTCAAACAGATTGGTGCTGGGAACTCTTTCTTCTATTTCACTAGTTATGTGTTCCATCTCTTCAATTCAGCTCATATGTCCCTCCAACATGTTGAAAACATCTGAGAAATAGGTTTTCATATTCTAGATTGCAGTTTCTTGTTTTTCCAGAGTTTCTAAAGCCTCATTTGTTTTATCTACATTGTCTTTGATTGTTTTTATAAGTTCCTTTTGGCTTTTGCTAGTAGAATACTGTAATTCTTCGAATTCGTACTCCATCTATTGAAAATATTCAATCATTGCTCTTTTGAATTCTGTGTCAGAAAGTCTCATTTGGTTTTCTAGCTTCAGGAAATCTCTTGATTCTGTGTTTTGATCATTTTTGTGTATAACATCTTGCTTTGGTTTTATGTAGGGTGTGAGGTAGCCTGCTTTTTCCATGTCGTTACCGTGGCAAAATTTAACCTGGCTAGGGCTCTAGTAGGACTTTGTTCTGATGATCTAGGCTCAAGAGCTCATTTTTCCAGAGGAGATAGGGGTAGCTTACCCTGCCTAAGTTTCTCTCTGATCCCTGATCCTAAGGGGAGCCTTGCTTCAGTTGGGGAGTTCAATATACCAGTACACAATAGGAAGACAACTCACCTGGCCTATAGTTTACCTCTCAAGTACTGTGGCAAGATTATCTGGGATTGGGGACCCGACTGTGACTCTTTAACACTTTATAGTAGGAAAGATTTTGTCTTTCTCCTCTAGGACTGTGTTCCTGTAGCTGCTGATTACTGGAGTTGATGTGCATAACTGGCAAAGCAGAATGATGCCTCAAGTAAAAGCAATGTCTTGGCAGGATTTTGAAAGTTTGTGATATTCTTGCCCATGGCCTGAGGGCCCACTGCTGCATGGGACTTCCCTACCTCTCTTGGCTCTGTGCAGGACTGAGGGTGCCAGAAGGCTCACTGGGAGTCAAATGGTGATTTTCACCTGTGGGTGTGGTAAGTGAATCAAGGCCCTCCAAGTCAATGTGTATGTTTGGGATATGTTAGCAGAAGAAGTCAATCCCCAGAAAAAGACATTCTGCTTGATTTGTAGATTAGAGAAAAAGAAGATCATCAACAAGATGTCATTCTACATATGTTTAAGTGTCAAAAAAGTAGGCATTGAGTGACAAAAAATTGTAAAGAGAGAAAAAAAAGCATAATAAGGAAGACCTCCTTAATCTGAAACTTTCAGAAACACAGAACTCTCCTATTTTTATCCTCATATGGGAACAAATGATTTTAAATCTCCTCAGATAGTTCTCAAATTTTATTATTTTGGATTTTTACCATATTCTGAAATAGCTTGCCTCTGGAGACCCTATGTACCTGGAGAAAGGATGAAAGTTATACAAGTGCCCAGGTCTTCTGTTTATAGAGTCACTATGAGTCACCTGTTACTCAATGGCACTTAACAACAACAACAACATATAGAGAGATATCAGTTGGCCTAGTGGACAGAAAGTGATGATACCAAGCCAAAAGTGGGTGATTCCAATCTACGGCCCTTGGCCCTCAGTCTTTAATTGTTTTTGGTGAAACATTCTTCTAGGTCATATAGGCCTGGTCTGTCCATTGGCTGTACAGAGGTAACTCATAGTTGCTGTGAAGTTGAACACTGTGACACTGATGTGTCAAATGTGAGAATGGTTACCCTTGGTGGGCATTGTTTGGCAGAGCTCCACAATTAAAATAAGCTTGGAAGCAGGAGTGGCATCTACTTCTGAAATAGCTTGCCTCTGGAAATCCTATGAACCTGGAGAAATGACAAAATTTATACAAGTGTCCAGGTCTTTTGTTCATAGTGTCTCTATGTGTTGCCTACGACTTGACAACACTTAACAACAACCATATTTCAAACCTACTTTAGAATAGAATTTTCAACTATTAAGGCCTTTTTCACAGATGGATTTAGGGGGTAAACCTATAATTTATGTAATTGATTTATCATTGTGTCTAAAAGAAACCCTTTTTCCATTTTTTGGTAATACTACTTGAGAACTTTTCTTTCAAACTTTTATAATATTATTTGCATAATAATTGCACAATATGAATTTAATACACAACATATCAAGATAACAATAGATTGTGAATCTGTGATCAGAATTACAAGTGTGTATCTCTTAGAATCCACAATACAATGAAATGGGTTATTACATGATTTAGATGTTGCACAAATACCATATTATATATGAGAGAGGCATGTAGGATATTCAAGGGTCAGGTCTTGACAGAGCATCCCAGTTGGTGGCTCTGGTCATCTGAGCAGTCCTTGCCTTAGGAGAACATGGTGGGACAGGTAGTCATGCATGGTACAGAGACACCTACCATTGCTGTCCCAGATTCCAACAGCTACTGAAAAACAGATCCAGTAAAAGCTGAATTGCATTTCCATACTTAGCAAAGTATGTCTGCAACTTCCTATTTTTTAACCTATTGTAACCTTATCTGAAGCTCTGGTGGCCTAGTGGATACAAAGTTACACTGCCAACTCAAAGGCATATAGCTATAATCCACTAGCTGTCCTATGCAAGAAAGATGGTCACCTCCTGTGTGATTTATAGCCTGGAATATCTGCTAGCTGGTCAACTATGAGTCTATCTGGACTAGATAACATATAACAACAATAAAAATAACCGTATGAAACAATGACTTTTTATTTGATTGAATGTTGGTTATTGAATGTTAAGTGATTTATACCTTTACCTAATTCTATTCATTACCAACATAGGTTCTTATTATTTCCTAGTGTTCCTGATGAAATTTAACACTAGGAATAATTGACAAAAGACCTTGACGTTCCCGTATTCCCATTCTTTGCTTCCTTCTACTTATATATTTTGAAACTTTGCTCTAAATGTAGTAATGTGTGTTAGGCTTAAAATAATTAACAAAATAAGGCAGTGTCATTTAGGTACAATAAGAAAAAGCAGACTAATAAATTAATAATTGCAGTATAATGGGATGAGTGCAATTATAAAGGATGAACCAAAGACTATGAAATAAGAAAAGAATGAGCTATTAATTTAGCCTGGGGGAGTCAGTAAAAATTTCATTTTTTATCTCTCCATTCCTGTATCATTACTAAATTTCTCCTTGCTACTCTGCCCTTTGTCTGTGCTATATAAAACCCATTACTGATGCACGATCTTATACTACTTCCTAAGGTCAGCTGTATAGGACTCTCATAATTACAATATATTTAAATAAGTTTTAAGCTGGTGAGACTTTAGAGGTTATATAATCTAACCTCATTTTATTCATATCAAAAGTGAGACCCAGGGAGATTTACAGAATTTCCTCAAAGTAGAACAAATTCATGGAAGATTCAAAATTTAAAGACTTGCCTACTGAAGAATTGCTACCAGATACCCAAATGTGGAATGTCCAGAATAATGTGGGGTAAAGTACAATAGGCTTACATTCAGAAACTTTCCAATTTCTTTTCCCGCTTAAACTTTTTATTATTTATTAGTTATACAAATTATAAAACCACTCCAGCTTGCTAAAAAGAAAGGCATTTTGGATAAAAGGAGGCTATAGATAATATTGTCAAGCTCAGAATCTTTATTTACAAGGTTTTCATATTTTTTGTTAATTTTTGTTACTTTTTAGGAGATTCTTTTAGTGTAACATCAGTAGTAATGTTATTTTTTTGATACATTAGCACTTCATTGAATTTTAAGAATTTCCTTTTAAGCACTTGATTTTATATTTTCTCTGAGGACTACAGCCTTCTATATGGACTGAAGCTCAACATCAAGAAAACAATGATTCTAACCACTGGGCCAATTAGCAGCATCAGTATGGATGGCGAAGAGATTGAGATAGTTAACAGTTTTACTTGGCTCCA
>NW_006400234.1:330036-353811 GCF_000299155.1 Elephantulus edwardii | reverse complement strand
CATGTTGTAAGGAGAGACGGGTCTTTGGAGAGGAACATCATGCTTGGCAGCAGGGAGAGAATGTGAAGGATGGAAAGGCCCCTCAGTTACTGGGGCAATCAGGGTGGGTGTGTCGGAGACAGTGAGAGTGGCACAGGACAGAGCAGAGTTTAGGGATTTTGTACATAGGGTCGCTATGAGTCACAAGTGACTCAACGGCACATAACAACAACAATAGTGATGAGAAAGCAACTAGAACTAACTCCTTTAACACTGCTGAGCTAGGCAATATGTTGTTAACGTTCTGCTTAGGAGGTAAGGTGTCAACTCCAACTCATAGAAACCCTATGTATGACACATCAAAACCTTGCCCAGTACAGTTACCCCCACAATATTTAATGTATTTTAGCCACTTGCTGCATTTTTGTGGCAGTCTATATAATTAGGGTCTTCTCTTTACCTTTCCAAGAATAGTGTTACTTTCTAAAGACTGGCCTGTTTTGACAATATAGCCAAAATATGTGAACTGCAGTCTTCATTATAACGATTCCAAAATGTGTAAACTTTCACCTTAAAAAAATACTCCAAGAATGATTCCCAAGCTCCAGACTATTCTACAATAGTTTTAAAAACACTTATTTGATGCTTTTGGGGGCAGCAAACAAACAAACAAAACCCTTCAAAGAAACTTCTATGCTGTGCCATGCTCACAATCTCCAATACCCTCAAGTTGTTGATGCAGTCAATATGTCCATTTATCTGGATGAGGGTCTTCCTCTCCTTCCCTATCCCTCCACCATCACAAGTGTGATGTCCCTCTCCAGAGAACAGCCTCTTCTAGTAATATGCCCAAAGTATGTGAGACAAAGTTTCATCATCTTTGCCTCCAAGGAGCACTTTGGCTGTACTTTTTCCAAGACTTATTTGTTTGTTCTTTTGACATTCTAAGGGGTGTTTGGCAATCATCTCCAAAACGACAGTTCAAAGGCATACATTCTTCTTCCATGTTTAGTCATTGTCCATCTCTCAGATGCATAGCAAGTGACTGAAAACACTATGGCCTAAATTAATTGTGTCTTAGTCCTCAAACTGACATCATTGTTCCTCAATTATTTGGAGAGGCCATAACTACAGACTTTTCCAAGATAATACGTCTTCTGCTCTCCTAATTGCCAGTACCAAGTGTATTGATTGTGGATCCAAGTAACATGAAATTGTTGAGTTTCAATCTCCTCTCCAACATCCTATCGAGATGTTTTCTATCAGACCAATGACTAGGATTTTGTTTTCTTGATGTTGAGATGAGATTAACATTGAAGGCCGCAATCTTTAATCTTCTTCAATAAGTGCTTCAAGTACTCCTCAGTTTCAGCAATCAAGGTTGTGTCATGAATTTTATTGATAAGTCTTCCTTTTATCCTCATGCCATATTCCTCATCACAGAGTTCAACTTCTTGCAGCAACATCCAGCTGTATCTACACTTATTCAGTCTGGATGCTGAGCTAAATATCTGATAAGCTGGAATTTATGAAGAGTATTTATCAGTGTTAGAGGGAGGCTCATCAATAACCTATACTATGCAGATGACACACTTTGCTTGCTGAAAAGTAAAAGAACCTTAAGCACATGCTACAGAGGATCAAAGACGTTAGCCTTCACGATGGATTACATCTCAATATATAGAAAACAAAAATCCTCACTACTGGACCAATAGGTAACATTATGATAGATGGAGATAAGGTTGAAATTGTCAGTGATTCAGTCTTGCTCTGATCCATAGTAAATGTTCCTGGTATCAGTAATCAGGAGAACAGAAGATGTATTGCATTAGGAAAGACTGCTGACAGTGATCTCTCCAAAGTTCTGAAAATCAATAAGGTCAGTGTAAAAACTGAGGTGCACCTTATTCAGGCCTCAGACTTTCTAATCACCTGCTATACATGTGGAAGCTAGACAGTGGATAAGGATGAAAGAAGAATCAATTGCATTTGAGTTATGATATTGGAGAAGAGTACTCAACAACAACATATGTAGATAAGTAAAGGTATGGATATGGATACAGATATAGAAAGATATCTGGAAACTGGTGACAAAGTAAAAGTTCTAAAGGAAAGCTGTGCTGCAATCATGAAAATGCATAGTTTGAATCCACCAGCTGCTCCATGGGAGAAGAATGGGCCGTCTCCTCCCATGTGATTATCTGCCTCTGAAAGCCTGCTAGAGGATCGGGTATGAATTGGTTCTGACTAAATGGTACACCACCAAAACAACAAGGAGAATGGAAAAATTTAAGTAAGTATTTTGTCTAATTTTTCATGCTACCTTTTTATTATTACACTTCACTGACTGAACAACTGATAGTGCCCTAAATTTCAAAGCTGTTCTATTCATCTTCCATTTGTTTCCAATCTGTATTTTATTCTGGAAAGCTTCAAATACACTTATTTTGCATTTTCTTGTCGTCTCTGAGTCCCATCATATATATTTTTTCATTGTTCATATTTGGGTTTTTATTTGAAACTTTCTTCTGGATGTATTTCCTATCTTCTATTCCTCTCCTAATCTTGTTCATACACTTTATTCAACCTACAAGAATATAAATTCTTACCACTGGACTTATAGGTGACATTATAAAAGATGGAGAAAAGATTGAAATTGACAATGAATTCATTTTACTTGCATCCACAGTGAATACTCTTGGTACCAGCAATCAGGAGATTAGGGACTGTACTGCACTGGGAAAGTCTGTAGTCAGAAATCTCTTCAAATTATTGAGTAGCAACGATGTCAGTTTGAGGACTAAGGTGCACCTGATTCAGGCCATGGTCTTTCCAATCTTTTAATATGTTGTCGAGAGCTGGACAACAAGTAATGATGACAGGAGAATAATTGATGCCTTTGAACTGTGGTGTTAGAGAAAAATAATAACCCATGAACTGCCAAAGCAAAAAACAGATATGTCTTGGAGAAGGTGGAGCCAGAGTGCTCATTGGAGCCAAAGTGACAAAGATTCATCTATCATATTTTGGTCATGTTTCTAAGAGAGACTATTCCTTGGAAAGGGATATCATGTCTGGGAAGGTGGAAGGATGACTAAAAGACCCTCAATCAGACACTGATTACAGCAATGGCTCAAAAGTGTCAGAGATTGTGAGAATGGCACTAGATAGACAGGGATTCATAGCATTCTTATGAATCATATTGGATTCAAGGACACCTATCAGCAAGACCATTATGAACATAAGGGATGAGGCTGGTCTGACAATTTGAACTCACCCCGAAGCTTTTCAGGAAAAAGTTCTGGAAGTCTATACTCATAAGAGTACAACCAAAAAAAGTATTTGTAGCAGTTTTATTTTGTCACTTAGAGATTATATGAGTTGAAAAGGAAAATAGCAACACATAAGTTTAGGAAGTGGCAATTTAAAAGCTCTTTTAATAAAGCAGATTATCATGCTCTTTGAAGTAGGAGTGAAGGAGAGAATCATTGCCAATTCAACTACTTCTTAATGCTCTACAATGTGACCTTTGTGGACTTAAGAATTTTTTGTAAAATAACTTCAAAATAACTCATCAACACATTCATAATCATAAAAACAACATTAATAACAAATGTTGCTTTTGTTGTGTACCATCGAACTGGAACCGACCCATAGATGATGCTGGAGTAGATTTTCAGAGTCAGTTAATCACAAGTAGGCACTTAAAATATATGCCCATATAATCAATGCATATTTATTGAGGTTCTGTGCACTTTTGGCTTTTGATTTTTTAGTAACTCTCTTCTTACTGTACTAAAGTTATATGTATTTGGTGTTAGCCTAAAAGTTGGCCTTTTTTTAAGCTATTAGTTAGGTCCCTCTGGTCCCCATTTACCTTAACTGCAGACACATGGTCTCACAAATCAACATGGTATTACAAATCACCAGCAGGTGTGGGGCTAAGATAAGAGAAGGAGTGCTTCTCACACAAAGCAGTAAGACTTGAGGTGAGTAAGACTTGTGGTGTCAAGACTCTCGTGAGAGTGAGACTATGATGGTGGAGAAACTGTGGCATTGCTGTGGACATACAGTAGTAAGGCATGACCTGAGGCTTCTTGCATTTGTGCTGGCAAGGAGTGACCTGAAGCATCTTGTATTTGTGCTGGCCACAGTGAAAGTTGGGCTGTTCTTATTGAATGTTTGAAGGAGAAGCTGACTTTTAACTGCTCTGAGGCAAACCTTGTTGAGTGATTTCATTATAACTATTCTGAGGCAAACTTTGTTGGATGATTTGGATTTGACTGCTGAATTGAATCTGGAGTCTGAAATAATTGAGGAGTGTGTCTTGGGAGTGCTGGCTAAACCTTGAACTTGTACTCTGAGGTATTTTCTTCCTCCACTCACTTCCTTAATAAAACCAATTGTTGGTACCATAATTGTGAGTCAGACCCTAATAAACAAACCTCTTGCCATTGGTGTCACTCTAGTTGTGCCATGGGGCTAGACTATAGACTCTTTATCTGTTTTCTATTCTGGAACAGTTACAGGCTTTGCTATTCTTAGTCCATCTGAGCCTTTCAGAGAATGTTCATGGACCTGTGCCCCCATATCCCATTTTCTACTCTTTAGACAATGTACAAGAGCACAGAGTAATAATTACAAATACGTGCTAACACAGAGAAGAGGTGGATGTGTGTGAATGTAGGGAAGGCTATTAAGAATTCACTAAATATCACCAAGGGATATCATTGCTTATATATGGATCCTGGCTGAAAGTAAGGAATACCAGAAAAAATGTTTATTTGTGCTTTATTGACTATGCAAAAACATTTGACCATGTGAATCATGACAAATTGTGCCTGGCATTGACAAGATTGGGAATCCCAGAGCACTTGATTGTGCTCGTATGGAACCTATACCTGGATCAGATGATTGTGCAAACAGAATAGGGGAGCACTACATGGTTTGAAATTGAGAAGGGAGTGTTCTAGGGCTGTATTCTTTCTCCATGTCTATTGAATCTGTATGCTGAGAAAATAATCTGAGAATTTGAGCTCTATGTGGAACAGTGTGGCATCAGAATTGGAGAGAGACTCATCAGTAACCTGTGTTATGCAGTTGACACAACTTTGCTTGGTGAAAGTGAGGAGGACTTGAAGCACTTGTTGCAGAAGACTAAGGAACGTAGTAATCATATGGATTGCATCTCAATGTCAAGAAAACAAAATTTCTTACCACTGGACTGATAGGCAGTGCCATGATGGATGGAAAGGAGACTGAAACTGTCAACAGCTTCATCTTGCTTGGATCCACAATTAACACCTTTGGGAACAGAAGTTAGGAAATAAGGAGATGCATTGCACTGTGAAAATTCTACAGTAGAGACCTTTCCAAATTATTGAGGAGTAGTAGTGTCAGTTGGCAACATCAGGATCGATGGTGAAGTGATTGAGATTGTTCACAGCTTTAGTTTGCTTGGCTACAATCAACACTCTTTGCACTGTAGCCAGGAAATTAAAAGACACATTGCCATGAGAAAGTCTGCTGTTAGGGACCGCTCCAAAGTACTGAAGAACAATGATGTGTCTCTGGAGACTAAAGTGTGTTTGATACAGGCCATGGTCTTCGCAGTCACTTGTTGTGCATCAGAGAGCTGGACAATGACCAAGGAGGATAGAAGGAGAATTGATGCCTTTGAGCTGTGGTGCTGGAGAATAGTATTGAGAGTACCATGGACTGCTAGGAAAACAGATTCATTCTGGAGAGGGTTAAACTGGGCGGCTCCTTGGAAGCAAGGATTCTGAGGCTCTGTCTAACACACTTTGGACATGTTGTAAAGAGAGATCGGTCCTTGGAGAAGGACATCATGTTTGGGAGGGTGGAGGGACAACGCAGGAGGGGAAGGCCCTCCATGAGGTGGATTGATTCAGTGACTGGGGTAATCGGGATAGGAATGTCAGAGAAAGTGCGATTGGCACAGGACAAAGCAGAGTTTAGGGCTTTTGCACATAGAGTCACTATGAGTTGCAAGCGACTCGACAGCACATAACAACAACAACAAGTGGCATCAGTTTGAACATTAAGTGTATCTGGTTCAGACTATATTCTTTCCAATTACTAACTATGCATCTGAGAGCTGGACAATGAATGATATGACAAAGAAAGAATTGACACCTTTGAACTGTGGTGCATGAGAAGAACACTGAACATCCCATGGATAGCCAAGAGAATGAACAAATATATCTTGGAAAGGGTGCAGCTGGAGTGCTCTTTGGAGGCAAGAATGATGAGGCTTTGCCTTACAATCTTTGGACATATTGCTAGGATGTGCTATTCCTTGGAGAAGGACATGATATTGGAAAGGTTGGAGAGTCAGCGAAAGAGAGGAAGACCTTTATCCAGGTGAATTGACAAGGTGATTGCTACCATAGGCCCTTGTGTGTCAGGAAGTGTGAGGATGGTGCAGGATAAAACAGGGTTCAGATCTTTTGATCATAGATTCACTATAAATTGGGCTCCACTCAATGACACCTAACAAAAACAACAAATACGAGTGTTTATGCATAATGAAGAGTTGGGAATATAACATCTAAAAAGAAATTATGAGGAAGAGAATCCATTGAAGAGAATAAAAAGGAGGAAAAAATGGTATGGTGTGGTGTGATATGCATGGTGTGGCATATTCTAGTATTTAAAAAGAAATAGAGTTGTTCACAAGTGGTGGATGCATATTGATATTTGTTAGTTACTCTCAAGTTGACTGCAACACAGAGGCTTCAGATCTAAACCTTGCTCTCACCTGTATCATCCTCATTGTCTCTGCTTTGCTTGAGCCAATAAAAAGGCACTATGTCTATTTATCTCATTGAGTGTCTTCCTTTCCTTCACTAACGTGCTACCTTTCTATGCATGATAGAAACATTTTCCCAAGGATTGTTGTAGAAGATCAAAGACTACAACATTCAATATGGATAATATTTCAACACCAGTAAAATAAAAATCAGAATAAATAGGTAACATATAGTCAAGTGAAGATAAACAGCATGAAAGGAAGAGAATAAATAGATGTTAGAACTATAATTCAAAGATTGATATAAAAAGAAGAATCACCCATGGTCTTATTTGCATATCAAGATTCTTTTCCCAGACCTAACTTTGTAAATTAATAATATTTGTTTTAAATTGGCTTATGATTTTAACGATAGTATTTCCATGTGATCCTGAATTAGAAAAGTAGAAAATCACACTTTTTACAATTAATTTTTTAAATTATTGACAACTTTGTTATGCAGATTTCTTTTCCCCAAACGTTCTTTGATTAACATTGTGTTTCATACACTCATTCCTATACATTATGTTTTATAAAATGAATCACCATTGGACTATACCCACTATTACTTGGCCTTTCAGACTCCTGTCAGATCTTTCCCATTTCCTTTACCACTTCTCTCCAACGACAAAGTTGTGCAAAATTGTGATTTTTGCCCCTACCCGTCCTTACCCTTATGATCTCACTAGATCCCCATACACATTTACTTAGTTATCCTTCTTTATTTATCCTTCATTATTTCTACAAGAATATCTTATATAGTATGTGTTCTTAAAGACTGTTTTAGTTCACTCAGCATAATTCTCTCCAATCTCTTCCAAGTTAAGTAGTGTGTTTCAAAATCATTACTGCTGATTGTTGCCTAGTATTCCACTGTGTGAATGTACCGCAATTTCTTAATCCTTTTTTTTTTTTTTTGTGGTTGGGCATTCAGGCTGTTTTCATGTTCTTGTGATGATGAAGAATGCTGCCATGAACACTGGTATACAAACCTCCATTTGTGTAACAGTTCTCATTTCCTTGGGGTATATTCTTAGTAGTGGAATGGCTGTGTCAGCTGTGTCATATGGAGTTTCCATGTTCAGCTTTCTGTAGAAATGCCAAATTGCCTTCCAGACTTGTTGTACCATTTGACAACCTAACCAACAGTCTATGAGAATTTCTACCTCCTCAATTCCTTTTCAATATTTATTACATGCTGCCCTACAAACTTTGCCACTGCTATTGGGGTGAGAAGGTATATCACTGTGGTTTTGATTTGTATCTATCTTATTGTCAATGATTTGGAAAATTTTTCCATTTGTCTTTTGACCATCCAAACGACTGCCTCTGTGAAGCCTTTCCATTTATTTTGCCCATTTTGTAATTGGGTTATCAGTCTTATTCTTCTGATGACCCAAGGGTATTCTGTAGACTTATGTTATGAAATCCTTTTCTGAAATGATATTGCCAACTGTTTTTCTCAGTTGGTTAGTTTTCTTTTCATCTTATTGTGAAAAGTTTTTTGATGTGCAGAGAAATTTAACCTTTAGAAGGTCCCATTCATAAATTTTATGCTCTCCAGATTGTGCCTTTCTGACTGTATTTGTGAGCCTCTTTGTACCGCAGGCTAGGCCTATTAAGCTTGTAACCAGTTTCTCTCTTATGAATTTATTGTTTGGGGCTTTACTCCCAGTTCGCTGATCCACCTTGAGTTAATTATTTTGTATGGTGTGAGATTGGATCCGTTTCAGTTTTCTGCAGGTAACAGTACAGTTTTGCCAGCACCATTTGTTGAAGAGATTGACGTTTTCTCATTTGATATGTTCTATTTCTTCCGATCATAGATAAATTAGTCCATTTTTGGTTTCTAGATTCTGTTCCATTAGTCTATGTACCTGTCATTTTACCAGTACAATGATGTTTTGGTTACTACTACAGTGCAGTAGGTTTTGAAGCCAGAGAGTACTATGCCTCCCACTTCTTTTTGGTTTTTCAGAAGGGCTTTAGTTATTTGGGGTCTCTGTTGTCTCCAAATAAATTTGAAAATTTCCCTTTTATCTCCTCGAAAAAAGGAATTTTGTGTCTATATTGGGATTATGTTGAACATGCAGATTGCTTTTGGTGGTACTGTTGTTTTCACTATATTGAGCCTTCCTATCCATGAACAGAACATTTTTCCATTTAGGTCTTAACTTGTTTCTCACGAAAGTGTTCTGTAGTTTTCTTTGTATAGGCCTTTTGTGTCTCTAGTTAGGTTCATTCCCAAACATTTCAGTTTGCGCTTGACTATTGTGAATGGTTTTGCTTTCTTGGTTTCCTTCTCTAAGTTTTCTTTGCTATTGTAGAAGAATCCCACTCTTGAATATTGATCTTGTATTCTGCCACTCTACTAAATTAGTCTACTAACTCTAAGAGTTGTGTGTTTTGTTTTATTTTTTGTTTGTTGTTTTGTTTTGCTTTTTTTTCCTTTTCTTGAGTCCTTGTGGTTTCCTGTGTACACTATGATATCATCTGCATGTAGCCACAGTTAACCATCTCTTTCCCAATTTGGGTGCCTATTATTTTTTTCTCTTTCATATAGCCCTAGCAAGTACTTCCAATACACAATCGAACAGAAGTGATGACAGTGGAAATTCTTCTCTGGTCTCTGTGCACAAGGAAAATGCTTTTAGTCTTTGTCCATTGAAAACGTTATTGGTTCTTGGTTTTGCATATATACTTTTCAGTATGTTGAAGACATTCCTTTCTATTCTTAATTTGCTAAGTGTCTTAATTAGGAAGCAATTTTCCTTTTGTCCAAATGCTGCTTCTGTATCAATGGCAAGGATCATATGGTTCTTGTTATGTACTTTGTTAATGTGGTGAATTATATTGATTGTTTTACTTATGCCAAACCAATTTTGCATACCTTTTATGAATCCTACTTGGTTATGTTGAATAATTTCTTCTGCAGCTATTTGAAAGCCCACATATCCAAATATATCTTCTGTTTTCCTGACTCTTGGGTCTTCATTCAGTCTATAATAATCTCTAGTTTTTTGGAGAAGGCTTAATTTGTATTTTAGTGTTTGAAACTGCCTACTGCTTTCTTGACAGTACGCAAAGTTTTTCTTGATAAGGCCATTTCTATTGTGTCTACATAAGTTGTTGTTGATTCTTATCTTTACAATGTCATTAATTAGTTGCCAGCTTATAATTTTCAGTCTATGGGGTGAGCCATTAACTCTACTGAAAGTCCTTTCTGGGAAAACTTACCTTAATTAAAGTTTTTTTGTAGGTTTTCTCTGGTCTGTAAAGTAGCTCTGTAGGAATTTTGCCTTACTGTAGTCTCCTCCCCCAAACTCCTTCGTCTATGGAGTGTCTGAGTGGTGCAAGACCAAGTGCTCTAGTCCAATAATTTTGGTCCAAGGGTTTTCAAGTCAGATCTCTTTCTCACAGTTCAATGTGTCAGCTGAGAAAGTCTTTCTCCTCCTTGTAGTTCTCTGTCCCAAACTCTCTCATGTTTGGCACCAGGGATGGCTCAGCAGAGTTGGAGGCAGATATCTTCAAATGGAGGGACCTTTCCGTAGGGATAAATCACATTTTAAAGGAAAAGGAATCCATAAGATGCTTAGACTTTGTGGTTTGGATTTGAGGGCATTAAAGATATTTTCAAATCCCAATGGCATATTTTTTTACATAATATAAATTTGTTGTTATGTACCATCAACTTGGAACCAGACCCATACCTGACCCTCCAGCAGGTTTTCACAAGCAATTAATCACACTGGAGAAGATTCCCAATCCTTCTCCAGCAGAGCAGCTGGTGTTTTTAATTTTGTGCCTTTGGGATTGCAGCACAGCTTCTTGTCACTAGCCCATTAGAACTTCCTAATATAAATTTACTGAATTTTCAGGCACATATTTTCTGATTTGCATAGATATAGTTTTATAAATTTATAGAAATTTAAAGAAAAATATTCCTCAGTATAAGATGTGTTGCTGGTTTGGGTTTTTTTTTTTAAATTTTCTTTTATTAATTTTAATAAACATTTACAGAGATTTTGGATTTTCATTCATTCATTCATTCATTCATTCATTCATTGTTGCACTTTTTCCTTTATACCCCTCTCCCCAGTTCGCTCCTTTCTTTGAAAAGCAAAAGATAAACTTCTTCATTGGTATACAATCCCCCCAACCAGCCCCTGCCCACCCCCCCACCCCAAATGAACTCCACTGTGCAACCTTAATTCTGGATTCCTGCGATAATCATAATATGCTATCATATATCACTTTTAAACTGTTCTCTCCCTCGTCTGTTTCAATTCAGTATACATAATCTATCCAGTTTTTCTCATTCTTACCTCAACCCACATGTATTGCTGTTTTATACTGTCTAGTTGGAATGCATCCATGGCTGCTGACCTTCTGATTTTAGAGGCAATTAATCATAGGGGAGAAGAGTGACTATCTTTATTCTGTAAAGTAGTTGGTCAATTCAAACCATGTATTTTTTGAGTTAACAGCTCAGTTCCTTAATACTAAGCCACCAGTGCTCCCTCTATGTAAGAATCTCCTTTTGCCACGGGCTGCTGCACTGCGGGTGGGGGGTGGGGGGGTGGGGAGGCTACAAGCCTGGAGTCTAGGGTCTCCAAGAGGGAACATGAAGGTGGGTGGAAGTTTGGGGGAGGGGCGGTGAAAGAACACAAGACGCACAGTCAAGTGGTCTGATGATTTAAGTTCTAAGTTAATATTTTCTTGCACTTAGAATGATATATTTATACCCCATTTTACAACTAGGGGCTTAGCGATAGCCAAACAGATAACAAAAGTAAGAATAAAGTTTACATTATTTTCTTGCACACAGCTATTCCTTATGGTCACGGTTCCTTGGCAATTGGAGAACTTGGTAGACAATGACTTCTTGCTTAAACACTTTCTCAAACCTGTTCTCAAACTTGTTTGGGTTATAGTTACAAAGTGAAAAAGTTGCATTTTAAATTTAAGCTGATACATTTTAAATTTTTAGCTGAATTTACAGTATTATTTATTTCCATTCAAGAGACACTTTTACACCTTCCATTATTCCAGAGCTGATCGCTATCTCAACAAGGGTGTTTAGGTTCATACAAAGGATGTTTGGGGTCATAATATCAACTAAATTCATCATCCCAGTCTCATGTCTCATGATTTATTTTACCACCTATACCTCGCATAACATCTTCCCTTTGGTCATTTTCAAGCCTTTTGAAAAATATATCCCAAGACACAGAACCATCAGGGTGTTGTACATTAAATCCATCATATTCTCCAGTATATGGAAGAGGTTTATCTGTAGGCTCCGGAATTCTGTAAGGGCCTTTCCCAATAGGGGGCTGCCACAAAGGACCATTCCCTAATAGATAAACAACTCTTCCACCTGGTGTTCTCATGGTGGGGGGCAAGGGTTTGGGTTTTTTCTTTGAAGGAGTTTTTATAAGCCCTAGAAATCTAGGAATCTCTGGGGTGGTCGTTTCTGGGATTTCCACCATTAATTCTTCTTGTTATAATTCATCCATGGATTCCCCTAAAGTCATATTATTCTTGAGAAGTTTTAGTAATGATAAAAGAACCAGAGGTAATGTTTGCATATTAAAGTCGTCACCTCCATTTAGTTCCTTCCTGGGAACATGTAACAAACTTTTAGTAGGAACACTTTGTGCAAAGGACACAGCCTCCTCCCCCTGTCCCACATAGAAAATACAAAGAAACAATAAAAGAGAAATTACGGAAAGGCCAAGAACAATCACGGAGAAAGCACATGTTCCGAGAGGCTGACTTCCTTGACGCTTTCGCCTCAATCGGGTGATTTTGTCACGCAGATTCCCTTGGAGTTGGTGTGGCACCCTTTATTTAATAAACAAATAATGTCAACAACTGACTGGGTTGATTTTATCTCAGTTTTGATAAAGTCACTGTCTTGTTTGGCTTTTGACAAATTTAATTCATTTCATATGGTTTACTTAATAGCAGTTTATTTATTCTAATCAGTCACTTACAAAGATTGAATCTCTATATTCATAAATCTAGCCACATTAATATTACCTCCCAGATATAGTAAATGTCAGAAAAGATATTTCTTTTCTGCTTTAGATCTTCGAAGCTTTGAGAGTTCATGGGCTAGGAAAACACAAATGCTATTGATTTCAGTCCACTACTTTTAACACTAGATTGAGTAAATCATCCATTCTGTATGTCAAAGTGTTTATTCAAAAAGAATCTATTCAATTTCTTGCTGTGATGTGTATATTTGTATTATTTTCAACTCTTCATCTTTCTTCCATGTTTTAGGAAATATTTCCAACTCTCAACAGGAATTTCCCCCCCCCCCCATTCTCCTTGTGTGAAAAGAAATTTTCTGGTCAAATTTTCTCAAAATATATGTTCTTCTATTAACTATAAAAATATAGGGCATTATGATTATCATAAGAGTCCAGAATGAAGGTTGTAGAATGGAATGTACTCGGGGTGGGGGTGGAGTGCGGGGGGATTGTTTACCAACAAAGCAATTTTTCTTTTACTTTTCAAAGAGAAGAGCGAACTGGGGGTGTGTGGAAGAAAAGTGCAACAATGAATGAATGGAAATCCAAAATCTCTGTAAATGTTCATTGTAATTGGTAACAAGAAAACGAAAGAAAAAAGATATTTTAAAAAATGTTTACAAAATTGAGAACTAAATGAAATAGGAAGGTAATAGACAAATAGAAAAGAGATAATATATGCTGTTTTTGTTTTTATTTACTATCAAGTCAAAAGTGACTTATAGCCGACCTTCCAGTATGTTCTCAAAGGCAATAAATCACATGCAAGGAGACTGTCCATCATTCTCCCCACAAAAAAAAACAACTGGTAAATTTGAACTTTGTATGTTTAGATTCACTGTGCAACTCCTTGCTACTAAGCCACCAGAGTGCCCTAAAGACAATGTCTACTTTAGTAAAATCAAAACAATATATTATTTTTGAGTACACCTCCTGAGAAAAAGAAATACTATAATACACTGTTTTATCCATAAAACACAAATAAATGTTCTTGAATAATTGGTAGGAAATGATGTATACAAAAGTAGTTTTCCCAGATTAATATTATTGAAGATAAAATTGATTTGCTATTTAATTATTTAGAGGAAGTGTTCATTTTGCTAAATGGCACAATACTACTTTAATATGAAAATTCTATTTAGATATGTCTGACTAGTAGTGGTTACATCTCTAATATTTAAACTAAACATATACACATACACATATGTGTTTTGATACTTTGTGTTTTTTTTTATGGTGCTATTAGATTAATTGGAAATGTCAGTGTTTAGATTAGCAGACAAAACCTAATAGATAGGTAGGTATACAGAATGTATTTTCTATATATCTATACAGAATATATTTTATAGTATTGGAAATACAGTATATAGATAGAGTAAATGATATTTTAAAAATTATAATAAAAAAGTCATCATAAAAGTTAGAAAAAGGAGTGTAGAACATACAATACACACACACACACACACACACACACACACACACACACACACACACTATGCCTTGGACAAAAAGGTCACTGTATTCAAAGATATATTTTAAAGTGCTCCCCACCCCCATCTGTTACATAGATTCACTATTCATCATACTCTCAAACAGCAGAACAGTTCATTAGTTCTTTTTCTCCCAACCTAATACAACTTTCTCAGAATGAAGGCTTACTCTTCTTGTGGGTAAACTACCTACTCTGGGGCCAAATCTCAACTGCCATTTGGTTTTGATAAACTTCATAAGAGTGATTTTTTACATTTTAAATGGTTGAAGAAAGTGAAAAGAATATTTCATTAGAGCAGAAATAATGTGAAATTCAAATTTTGGTGTGCGTAAAGTTTTATTAAAATACAGTCATACTGATTTGTTTATGGGTCCTCTAGAGTTGCTTTTCCTTTACAACCAGAAATTGAATAATCTTATCAAGGATTTAATTGCTACCAAAGCATAAAATAGTTTTACTTTGGTTTTTCCAGAAATCAAAACAGAAAATTCAACATTTATTCTAAGTAAACAAACATTTGCTGAGTGTTTGAAGCAAGGAAAACAAGTTGCTGGTAAGTCAAAGCTTACGTCTCAGAATAGAATGTTTACTGTGGTCCACAGTTCATTACTACATTTTCAGGCCATTCCATTTTCAGAATGGATAGCACGTGAAGCAAAAAGTAGATTTTATCTGTATAATTTTGAAAATGTGAGTGTTAAAAGAACAGTAATGGTGTGATTGGAGAGATGTAAAGAGAAATATCATTCTCAAATGTTTCTTTTCATAGTATTCTTAAAATCCCAGTAATATTTATAGTGTACAAATAAATTTTTCTAGAATCAAATGAGTATGAAAACATTAATAAAAAAGGTCCAAAATCAAGTAGCTTAATCCTGTAACTCTAACAAAAAACAACAACAAACAAAAACAATTGCAAAGGAAACCTATCACCACTAGAAGAAAGACAAAAACTAATTTGTCTATAAACTTTCACCTAAACCACCATATTATTTTTAAGGTGAATTATATACAATTTAGACAGTGAGTCTGATTATTTTTTTTTTTTTTTTGTGGAGCACACTTTTATTCTGACACACATGAGGTCACTGTAAGTGGGTCATGTTTTTGTTGTTATTAGGTGCCCTATTCTCTAGTATGACTCAGCGGCTCTATGAACAACAATGTGAACCCTGTTTTATCCTGTGCCATCCTCATTATCTGACATACTTGAGCCATTGTTGTAGTCAATCTTTTTCTTAACTGCAACCAATATTGTTGAAGATCTTGCTCTGTTTCACTGATTCTCCATCTCCCCAAGCATGATATCCTTTTCTAAGGAATACCATCTCCTAGCAACATGCTCATACTATGTGACAACATGCTCATACAATGTGAGATGAAGCTTTGTTATCTTTACCTTCCAGGCTGCACGCTTTGGCTGCGTTATTTCCAAGATATGTCTGTTTTTTGACAGTCCACGAAATATTCAGTACTCTTATCCAACACCATAGTTCAAAAGTGTTAGTTCTTCTGCTGTCATCCTTGTTTGTTGTCAAATTCTCAGAACGATTCATAACAAGTGATGGAAAACACCATGGCCTAAATGAGGCACACCTTAGTCTTCAAACTGACATCATTGCTCCTCAGTACTTTAGAGAGGTCCCTGAGAGCAGTCTTGCCCAATGCAGTACATGTCATGATCTCCTGACTGCTGGTACCAAGGCTGTTGATTGTGGATCCAAATAAGATGAAATTGGTGACATTGTCAAACTTTTCTCATCTATCATGATGTTGCTTATCAGTCCAAAGGTGAGAATTTTTGTCTTCTTGAGGTTGAAATGCAATTCATACTGAAGGACGTAGTTTTTTAAAAAATTATTTTTATTGAGATTTTAATGAAAGTTTATAGAAAACTTGGGCTTCCATTCATTAATGATTGCACATTTTCCTCCCTGATATCCTCTCCCTTCAGTTCGCTTTTCTCTTTGGGGAAAAAAAATCTTTCATTATTATGCACGTCTCCCATCCCAGTCCACTTTATTACATAGCTCTTATTCTGGATTCTTATCATGTCAACAATACCTAATCATATATTCCTTTTATACAGTTCTCTCTCTCTCATCCTGAATCCTAATTTTTAATGGTTATTTGATCTTTCATATTATTGTTAGTCACCCCAGAAATAATGACTTATAGTAAACCTGTCATCCAAAGATTAAAATCCTGCCAGATCATGTGCCATTCTCATAACCTCCACTGTGCTTAAACTTGTTGTTGTAGTCACTATCTCAAGCCTTCTTGTCAAGATATAATCTAAATCATCAAGATATATTATTAAAATTTGTGTTGAGAGTAAACGATTTGTTGAATTTTTTAACATAGATTACAAAATAGACAGTTGGGGACTCTTTTTGCTATAGAGAAAAAAGTACATATACATAGGCATCTATCTATCTATCTATCTATCTATCTATCTATCTATCTATTATCATAATCTCTAGCTAGCTATATCCACCTATCCAAATCCACCTATCTCAATCTCTATATTATCTATGACTCTGAGAAGAAGGGGAATCCCAGAACACTTGACCGTGCTAATGAGAAATCTATACTTGAACCAAGAGGCAGTCGTCAGAACAGAGCAAAGAAACACTGCATGGTTCAAAATTGGGAAAGGCATATGCCAGGGATGTGTCCTGTCTCCATACCTTTTCAACCTGTATGCAGAATATATAATCTGGGAGGCTGGGCTCCATGAGGAGAAATGTGGCATCAGGATTGGTGGAAGATTCATCAACAATCTGCGTTATGCAGATGACACAACCCTGCTTGCTGAAACTGAGGAGGACCTGAAGTGCTTGCTGCAGAGTGTCAAGGACTGCAGCCTCCAATATGGATTGAGGCTCAATGTCAAGAAGACAAAGATTCTCACCACTGGACCAATTGGCAGCATCAGGATGAATGGTGAAGAGATTGATATCGTTCACAGCTTTAATTTGCTTGGCTCCACAGTCAACACTCTTGGCACCAGCAGTCAGGGAATCAAAAAACATATTGCGATGGGAAAGTCTACTGTTAGGGACCTCTCCAAAGTACTGAAGCGCAGTGGTGTCTCTCTGGAGACTAAGGTGCATCTGATACAGGCCATGGTCTTTGTTATCACTTGATATGCATCAGATAGTTTGACAATGACTAGGAAGGATAGAAGGAGAATTGATGCCTTTTAGCTGTGGTGCTGGAGAAGGGTATTGAGGGTACCATGGACTGCTAGGAAAACAAACAGATTCATCCTGGAAAGGCTTAAACCGGGCTGCTCCTTGGAGGCAAGGATTCTGAGGCTCAGTCTAACATACTTTGGACATGTTGTAAGGAGGGAGAGGTCCTTGGAGAGGGACATCATGCTGGGTAGAATAGAGGGACAGTGCAGGAGAGGAAGACCCTCTATGAGGTGGATTGATTCAGTGACTGGGGTAATCGGGATGGGTGTATTGGAGATAGTGAGTTTGGCACAGGACAGAGCAGAGTTTAGGGCTGTTGTACATAGGGTCACTAAGAGTTGCAAGCTACTTGAAGGCACATAACAACAAACAACAACATATCTATCTATATCTGCCAAATTATGTGCCAACTCAATAGAAGAGGTAGAGAAATATGTTCTCTTTAAACTACTGGTTATTTTTGTTGTGTACCCTAGAGTTGGAGTGGACACATAGCTGATCCTCTAGTGGGTTTTTAGAGGCTATAAATTGTGTGAGAGGAGATTGCCCATTTTTCAACCCTGATGTAGCTGGTGGATTCAAATCGTGTGCTTCGAAATTGAAGCAGTTTCTTACCATTAGACCACCAGTGATAGGGTGGTATTAGTAAGTTCAAGATTCTTCAAATACTTGCTAATGTTTGTTATGTGCTGTCTGCATGGAATCCACTGCAATCCAAAGTATCTCTGAAACCTGCCCTATCCTGAGTCAGTCACACTGTCTCTGACACATCCAGCCCCATTATGCCCGTTACTGTTCCAAACCACCTTATCTGGGGTCTTTCTTTCCTGCAATATCTCTCCACTCTTTCAAGCTTGATGTCCTTCTCCAAGGACTGATGCCTCCTGGCAATATGCCCAAAGTTTTATTACAGGGGGATGGGTCTAAAAACAGATATCCTTTCTTTCCAAAAGGCAAAACCAGTGTAACTGTCTCATTAACATTTGTTTTCTTCTCAGACTCTGCTTTAACTTCTCTATTGTCATGCAGATTACCTTAGGCTGTTTACCTAAGATGTAGATGCATCTTTTTCTTTTCTTTTCTTTTCTTTTCTTTTCTTTTCTTTTCTTTTCTTTTCTTTTCTTTTCTTTTCTTTTCTCTTCTTTTCTTTTCTCTTCTCTTCTTTTCTTTTCTTTTTTTCTTTTCTTCTTTTTTCCTCTCTTCTCTTCTCTTCTCTTTTTTCTTTTTTTTTTCTTCTTAATTTTAATGAAAGTTTACAGAAACTTAGGGCTTCCAGTTATTCACTGTTGCACTTTTCTCCCTGCCCACCCTTCCCTCTACCCAATTCTTCTCTTTGAAAAGTAAGAGAAAAATTATTTCATTGTTATACAATCCCTCCTCTGAGTCTACCCCACTATGCAGCCTTCATTCTGGACTCCTGTCATGACAACAATACCTAATCTCATCTCCCTTTTAAACAGTTTTCTCCCTCATCTCTTTCAATGCAGTATACATTATTTATCCCATCTTTCTCAATCTCCCCCCAAAACTGATGTCAGTCATGTTTTAGAACAGTAGCACTATGCAATATTTGTTCTTTTGTGACTGAGATATTTCACTCAACATAATGTCCTCCAGGGTCACTCATTTTGAATTTTATTGCATGACTTTCTTGTTTATCAATGCAGTGTAGTATTCCATTGTGTGAATATACCACAGCTTCTCTATCCATTTGTTTGTTGATGGGCACTTAGGTTGTTTCCAACTCCTTGCTATTGTGAACAAAACTGCGATAAACATGGGTGTGCATATATCTGCTTGGATGGCAGTTATGGTCTCTTTGGGGTATGTTCCCAGTAGTGGAATTGCTGGGTCAAATGGTATCTCTATTTGCAACTTTTTGAGAAAGCGTCATCCGCCTTCCATAGTGGTTGCACCATTTTACACTTCCACCAACAGTGAATAAGGGTTCCAGTTTCTCCACAACCTCACCAGCATTTGTTGCTTGTTGTTCTGTTAAATTTTGCTATTCCAACTGGGGTGAGATGATATCTCATAGTTGTTTTGATTTGCATCTCTATTAGAGCTAGGGATTTTGAACATTTTTCATGTGCTTGTTAGCCATCTGAATGTTGTCTTTGGTGAAGTATCTATTCATATCCTGTGCCCATTTTTCTATTAGATTATTTACCTTTATCTTGTTGTGATGCTCAAGTATTTTATGAATTCTGGATGTAAGTCCCTTACCTGTTATGCGACTTTTCTGAACTCCTATTCATCTTTTGAAACTGTATTTTCCCAGCCTTATGTAAACTGTACCTGAAGCTGGTTTGTTTATTAGAAATTGTATGAAAACTCTCACTTTCAGTGTAAGAATCCTTTAATTTTGAAATAGAGATAATAATATGTTAAGTAGATTAGCACCTAACCGAGTATAAAAGCCAATGACATTTTTTAAATGGGGAGGTAGTTTTTTAGAGAATTCTTTCTGCTATTCCAGAGATGCAATAAAGTATTTTGGATATGGCAATATGTTTTATTGGCACATGACTATGACAAGAAACTCTTGTGTTCATTAACAGTAATTGGTTGATCAGAAATTGATATACATCCCTTTTCTTACTTTGTCCAAGATTTTTTAACCACTAGTATACTCAATGCGGACTGAGAGTGGGGTGGAGCTCCACGATTAAAAAAGCGTGGAAGGAGGAGTGGCATCCACTTCCATAATAGCTTGCCTTCGGAAACCCTATGAACCTGGAGAGAGGATGAAAGGCAGCCAAGCGTCAAGGACTCTCCTTCATAGGATTGCTATGAGTCGCCTGCGACTAGTCGGCACTTAACAATAACATCGAGAGAGAGAGAGAGAGAGAGAGAAGAGAAGAGAAGAGAAGAGAAGAGAAGAGAAGAGAAGAGAAGAGAAGAGAAGAGAAGAGAAGAGAGAAAGAGAGAAAGATCAGCTGGCCCAGTGAAGAGAAAACGATGTGACTAAGACAAAGGTGGGTGACTTTGACTTTTAGTTTGTGGCCCTCTGGCCAGTCTTTCATTGTTTTTGTTCAGACATTCCTCTAGGTCCTATAGCTCTAGTGTACAAGTTGCCATTCCGCGGTCACTTGTGGTTGCTGTGAGGCTGAACACTGTGACACGGATGTGTCAAATGCGTTAATGGTTGCTACCAAATACGGACTGATAGTGGGATGGAGCTCCGCGATTAAACAAGTGTGGAAGGGGAAGTGGCGTCCTCTTCCATAATAGCTTGCCTCTGGAAACCCTTTGAACCTGGAGAGAGGATGAAAAGCACCCAAGCATCAAGGACTCTCCTTCATAGGGTCCCTATGAGTCACCTGCGACTCGATGGCACTTAACAACAACAACAACAACAATAACAACAACAACAACATACATTTCTAAATAAAAAGGCACCAAAAGAGCAAAAGTATAGGTCTACAGAGAACTTTGGAGAAATTAAAATTTGCTTATTTTAGACAAAAGCTCTAGCGAGATCTAAAGTAAATAGTTCAAAATGAAGGATGAATATCTTTATGACTGCACAAGCTGCTTCTCTTTGCTTTTATCACAAAGTTTTTCTCATATTTATGGGCCATAATTATTTTTATTTCACCGTGTTTAAGATACTAAGTGTACCTACAGACCAATATGAGGCACGTTATGCAATGACTACATCTTTACTTTATTCCTTATTTAATCTTTTCCTTCCTTTCTTTTTTAATAATGTCTTAAGTTTTCAGTAAACCTTTCATGCTGTTGTTACTAATATACCAAAATTGGACTCTCCATGTAGCTGGTTAAGGAGGTATTCTTATCAGCCATATTAAAAGCTATCCAAGCACTTGAAACTAAATTGATTCCTATGCCCCTCAAATCACCAATCTTGAAACAAAATCAGAAAGTTGGCAGGATGAGTTTAAATCCTTAAATGAAAAGACTCAACCACCACAATCTGAACTAGAGACCTGTAAAGCTCTCTAAGGAGTTTTAATTAAGGCTAATACTGTTCTCTTCTTGAAAAAGACACTTAAAAAATTCGTGGAGTGGAGGGAGGTTAGGCAATAGATTTTAAATCCCTGTGAGAACTCTGAGAAAAATGCTACACACTAGTTCTACTGCTACAATTGAAGCAATTTCCTTACTCCTCCCTTTTGCCAAAGGCTAATGCTTTTGCATGCCAATGATAAGGTTCAATACCCCCACACTCTTAAGAGATGTCTTCCTTGGGGCTTACTGAAGCAGTGCTGTAGATAAAGATAGAATTTTCTTTATTATATGAGAAGAAATTATGTATGCAGTATAAAGTGCTTTCTGCTTTTAATTATCCTCTGGCTTTTTATTCGGAAGTATTTGAATCTTTTCCCACAGAGGCAACATTTTACCTTAAAGAACCCTTTCCATCATCATTCACTGTGATTTATCCATCATGTCAGTGAATTGAAAAAAAAAAATCAGTACACAGTAAAGTAGAACTCACACATAACAGTTTTGTTCAAAACTTCCCCAGAGCTATGTTGTTTGGATCTTAGAATACTGGCAAACAGTTTTCATTTTTTTTTTCCAATTTAGTCATCACTGTTTAAGATTGAAAGTATCATATTTTAAATCTGAATTTTTAGTTCTTCATTTAAAAAATTAGAAACTCTGGTAACATTGAGTTTGCTTTTATTCATCAAAACAGAACTTTAAGATATCCACATTCTTCAATTTTTCATGAATCCAAATAATTTCCACTGGCCCTCTAGACTTTTTCAAATTTCTAAACCAGCAGGAAACATTTTGTAAATTTATGTGCATTGTAATAGTTTTCCTAATTACAAGCAAAATTCAAGGTCTAGAAAGGCTTGAGGTTCAAATATCAAGAAGACAAAAATTCTTACCACTGGAACAGTTGGTAGCACCAAGATTGATGGAGGGGAAAAAATGAGGTTGTTAATGATCATATTTTGCTGAGTTCTACCATCAACACTCTTGACACCAGCAGTCAGGAAATCAAGCGACAAATTGCACTGGGAAAATCTGTTGTCAGGGACTTCTCTCCAGAGTACTGAAGAGCACTAATATAAGTTTGTAGACCAAGGTATGCCTGATTCAGGCCATCATCTTTACAGTAACTTGCTATGCATCAAACAGCTAGCTGGAAAATGACTTAGTATGACAGAAAAAGCATATGTGCCTTTGAGTAATGGTGCCTAAGCATGGTCTTGAGCATACCATGGAGCACTGAGAAAAGAAATAGGTCTGTCTTGGAGAGGGTGAAACCAAGTTTTCCCTTGTAGGTTAGAATTTTCAAGTTCTATCTCACATACTTTGGACAAGTGGAGAGGAAGGACTGGTCCTTGGAGAAGGACATCAGGCTTGGAAGGGTGAAGGGTCACTACAGAAGAGGAAGATCCCAGATGAGATGGATTGATATAGTAACTGGGGCAATGGGGGTAGGGTTGAAACTGTAACTGGGGCAATGGGGATTCGTGTGTTGGAGTCAGTGAGAATTACTAAAGATAGAGCAGGCTTCAGCACTGTTGTACATAGGGTCACTATGATTCATAGGCAACAGCACCTAACAACAACAGAATAAAACCAAACTGATTTTATGTTAAATACAGAATAGTATAGAGTACCAGGCCATTGAGTTAGAAGGCATATATAACTCTTTTTCATCATTTTTATCTCAGCTCAACTTTGTCTTTTGCGACTCATTATAGCAGTCAAAAAATTAAATAAATAAAACTAATAGAAATTTGTTACGAAACTTTTTTTACTTTGAAGAATTAGCTTAAAAGAAACTTATTTTTAGCCATTATAATAATAAGTGAATAATACGTATGTATAGAAAAAGTATGTTTAATGTTCTGCCCACGAAATGTACCTTAAAGAAATCTAAAAACACGTCTGAAATTTCAAGAGCATTTATTATATTATTTCTACGCGTGGAGACTTTTGTCCTTCCTCGGAAAGGTGGTGAAGGAAAAAAGCCCCGAGTTTCCCCTCCCACTTGCTTTTATAGCTCTTTTGAGTGCCCCTTTTAGGGCAGGGGATTGCGATTATGGTTGGTGGGTTGACTTTTGACGGGCTGGCTACTTTGCCCGAATTTACTTTTTTAGCGCCACGTTGTTGTTGTTGTTGTTATGTGCGGTCGAGTCATTTGCGACTCATAGCGACCCTATGTACAACAGCCCTAAACCCTGCTCTATCCTGTGCCAATCGCATAGCCTCTGACACACCCATCCCGATTAACCCAATCACTGAATCAATCCACCTCAT
>NW_006400234.1:295981-329922 GCF_000299155.1 Elephantulus edwardii | reverse complement strand
AGATGAATCTGTTTGTTTTCTTGGCAGTCCATGGTACATTCAATACTCTTCTCCAGCATCACAGCTCAAAAGCATCAATTCTCCTTCTGTCCCCCCTAGTCACTGTCCAGCTCTCTGATGCATAACAAGTGACTGCAAAGAATTCTTTACTTTTCAAGGACAGACCAGGCTTTACAGGGGGCACTCGTGTTTGTCCTAAGCTAAGCATTTTTATGGCCCGCTTCTGCCTCTATTGTTAATGGGGGTTTATAAAAAAGTGGAATTTTTGCTGTCCCTTCATTTAATAGTGGGATGTTGTATTTGTTAGTGAGTCAGATTCATGCTATAATTAATTCATTCTGGACGTTTTATAAATAATAAAAGATTAGTCTTATACCAGTTCTAATTAGTAGTTAATTGGGAGACTTGGTGAGCAAAGGCATCCAAACAAAGCTGACAATGAGCTTTACCTGGGAGCAGAGAGATAACAAGCAGACAGGAGGGACTGGAGGCAGGAGCCATAGCAGCCATTCTCTGGGTGAGGGAGGAAGGGCAATGGGGAGGAGGCCAAAGGGCAGTGATACCAACTATAAATCTACCTCTCAGTTTTTGTATTGGAGAAGTTTCTTTGCATATTGAAGTGTCTTTACATACTGACACTATTTAGATACATTTATTTTTGTTTGTCTTTCTGCTCTATTGGATGAAATGCTTGTCCTTCAAATACTATACCAAAACTGAGCATACAAATTTAGACTAAGGAGAAGAATAAGCTATTCACTACTGATATAACAGGTTTCTGGAAACCCTATGAACAATAGTGCACATTTAGAATATTAGACATGGCACTGAAGACAGAGCTCTCATATTGGGAAACATAAGATAAATAGTTGCAAATAGCAACAGATAATCAGGGCATCAAATGTATGAAGTATAAATATTAAGACAATTAAACTTGGTTAAAAAAGAAATAGAATGCATAAATACTGATATGCTACATACATACTACACATTGTTGAGCTAAGATGGATTGACATGGGTCATTTTGAATCAGACAGTCATATGATCTCCTACGCTGGGACTGAAAAAGTAAGGAAAAATAGAGTTGTTTTCATATTTAAAAAAAATAATTTCTAGATCCATCCTGAAATACAGTGTTGTGACAAGATAATATCTGTACACATTCAAGGAAGACCTGTTAATGACACTATCATTTGAATACATACACCATACATATGCCCAATTTGGAAGCAGAAGAATAATCTACTTTTTAAACAACATGCCTCTGGAAATTCTATGAACTTTGATAAATGTTGATATTTTTAGAGGGGTTTCAGGCCTTTTGTTCATAGTGTGGCTATGAGTCACATTTGTCTCAAAGACAATCAACAACAACAATATATGTATAATGAGGAGAAATAGAAGGTTTCTATCAAATTTTGCAATCTGAAATTGATTGAACATGCAACTAAGATGCATTAATAATAAGTGGTGATGGAATGCAATAGTTGGCAACAAGGAAGAAAAAGCAACAGTCAGAGAATATGGATCTGGTAATAGAAATGAGGCTGGAAAAGGATAATAGATAGTTGTACAATTAATGATCTATTTGTTGCAAATATCTTTTATTTAGAACACAGTTGGTGACTATACACATGGACTTTACCTGATGAAATACACAGGAATCAAAATGACTAGTTCTGCGGAAAGAATTGTTGGAGAAGCTCAATATCAGCTATAAAAACTAGTCCAGGTTCTGATTATGTAATTGATGATCAACAACTCATGTTCATATCCAAACTGAAGCTCAAGAAAGTGAAAATGAAGACATAAAAACTAGAATAGGATCTTGAATATATCCCATATGAGTTTAAAAACCATCTCAAGAATAGTTTTGTGTAAGATCACCGAGGAAGGACAGAACGTAGTTCAGGCCAAGAAAGACAGTTTATTGAGAAGAAACTGCCAGGGCTGCCTCCAAAGCAGAGATCAGCAGCCACTTAAAGTTACAGTGGAGTTTGATATTGTCTTAACAAGGAAATTTGGAGTCAGGATTTTACTACAAGATAAGGGAGCAAGTTAGGGATTGTGGATAGTTATTCCTAGGAGAGGGAGGTAAAAACTGTTTCTGCAGTTCTATTAGAGATAAACTAAATTGAAGCTGGTGCTTTAATCATTATTGCAGCCATTTTTGGGGGTGGGGAGTGAGAAGAGAGTATACTGGGGAAGAAAGAAGGAGTGAAGGAAAAAACTGTGCTGCCCTGACAGTTTAAAGATTTGAACACTGAAGAATGAAGAGCAGATGAGCTGTGGAATGATATAAAAAATATTTTTCAGGAAGAATACAAAGGGTTATTACAAAGAGGAGGTAGAAAAGGCCAAGATGGATGCCATAAAAGACTAAACATTGCACTAGAATGCCAAGAGGGCAAAACAAAGGCAAGAAGAAAATGGAAGTTAAAGAGTAGAACAGAAGATCAAAGGGCACCTCAGGAAAACAAAACAAAATATTATAATGAAATGTGCAAAGAGCTAGGGTCAGAAATTCAAAAGGGAGAAACTTACTTGACATTTCTTAAATTCAAGCAACTTAAATCCAAACTTCAAATTGCAGTACTTAAAGTTACTATAGGAGGATACTGAATGATCCAAGAAGTATCAGAAGGAAATGGATGGAATACGCAGAGTCATTATACCAAAATGAATTGGCTGATAAAGAGGAATCTCTTGATATAACATATGATCAAGACACAATGGTAATAAGAGAAATTTCAAGCTGCTCTGAAGGAATTTGCAAAAAAGACCCCAGGAATTGATGGAATACCAACTGGCATATTTAAAGCCCCTGGATATGCTCACTAGATTGTACCAAAAAACCTGGAGAATAATTATTTGGTCAACAAACGGGAAGAGATCAATATTTATTTCTATTCTCATAAAAAGATTGTCTAACAGAGTGTAGGAATTATCAAATAATAGGCCTCATGCTGTTATAATTTGGAACAACATTTTTCTAAGTAATTCAGAAAATTTTTTGTCAATTTGTGCTGAGATAATCGGGGTTTCCTGTGATGCTGAACCCTGTGCCATTGGGGTGTCAAATGCCATAACAGTTGCCCATGGTGGATAGTAGTTGGTGAAGTTCCCATTTTAAGACACTTTGGAAATAGGAGTGGCATCCACTTCCTAAACCACATGCCTCTGGAAATGCTATGAATTTGGAGAAATGTTAGTTACAGAAAGTCTTCAGGCCTTTAGTTCATAGGGTCACTAGAGATGGTCTCAACTTGAGGGCAATCAACAACAACAGCAGCAGCAACATCACTAGTATCACTAGCATCAGCAAGCAAAATCCTGCTGAAGTCTATCCAAAAACTACTGGAACAGTACTTCAACAGAGAATTGCCAGAAATAAAGCTGGGTTTAGAAGAGGCTATGCTACTAGAGATACCACTGCTAAGGTCAGATAGATCTGACCTTAAAATAGATACCACTCTTTCATGATTCTGCCACCCCATTCTCCAGTCAATCAACTTCCTTTAGCCTGGACCTTGGGTTAGCCTAGCTGTGGTAGTTGTCTGACAGAGGAGGTTGATTTCAAAAGCCTTTTTTCTACTACATTGAAGCAGATCTTCCCTGGGTCACAAAGCAGAGAGAAACTTAGGCACGGTAGCTGCCCCACCCTCTTCTGGTGTGGTAACTTCAGATAAAGTACCTGAGACATGAAAAACTCTACCACAGCAATGTCATGTAGGAAGAAGGCTACCTCACCCCTTCACAAGCCAAAAGCAAGATGCCACCCCCCAAAATTACACGGTATCAATGGATTTCCTGAAGCCAGAAAGTTTAATGAAACTTTCTGACACAGAATTTAAAAGAATAAAGATTGAATATTTTCAGTGGGTGAAAGACAAACTTTAAGAATTACCAGACACAGGAACAAAAACAAGGGGGTGCTTACATTTATTAAAACAACAACAACAAAAAAAACCCCAAAAATAAAAACAAAACACACAATTACACACACACACACACACACACACACACACACACACACACACAAAACAAAACGACCAATACAATATAGATAAAACAAATGAGACATTAGAGGTGCTGGAAAAACGAGAAACCATAATCCAAAATATGAGGACCAATGTTTCAGATGCAGTCAACATGATGAAGGAACATATGAACAAGGTTGAAGAAATGGAACACAGAACCAGTGAAACAGAAGACAGAATTGTTACGACAGATCTGCTAGACCAAAAAAGCACAGTATGCGTCCTACAATGTGCATGGAATGTTCTCCAGAATAGATAAGATTTTATGTCACAAGGCAAGCATTAATACATTTTAAAAAAAGAATAAGAAAAGAAAAATAACAAAGAAAGAAATAATACAAAGTGCCTTCTCAAGCCAAAATGCTACAAAATTAGAAATGAATAACAACAGGATAAAGAAGGAAAAAAACTATACAGTTGGAAGCTGAACAACACCTTTCTTGAACATAACTAGACACCAGAAGAAAAAGAATTGAAATTGAAAAGTTTTTTGAAATAAATGAAAATGAAAACACAACTTACCAAATCCTCTGGGAAACAGCCAAAGCAGTAATCAGAGGTCAATTTATAGCAATAAGCAAACACAGTAAAAGACAGGAAATAATGACTGTTGACTCTCTAACCCAACATCTCCAACAAATTGGAAAAGAACAGCAAGAAATCACAACACTCTAAAAAAAAAAAGAAAACTAAAACAAAAAATACAAAAATAACCACCCACAAATTAGGGAAGAAATAAATAGAAAGAAGAAAAACAATTCAAACCATCAACCAAGGAGTTGGTTCTTTGAAAAGCTCAATAAAATCATCAAACCACTAGTAAAACTAACAAAGGAAAAGAAGGGAAAGATGCAAATAATCCAAATAAGGTATGAAATGGCAGTATCACAATGGAACCAACTAAAATAGAAAGGTTAACAATAGAATTTTATGAAAAACTATACTCACACAAATATAAAAACCTCCAGGAAATGGACAAAAACTTAGAAAATCACACACTGCCTAAAGTGATATAAACTGAAATTGAGCCTGAACAGACTCATTACAAAAGAAGAACTAGAAAAGGTAATTAAACAACTTCCAGCCAAAAAAGGCCTGGACCAGATGGCTTTACAAGTGAATTTTATCAAGCATTCAGAGAAGAACCATCACCAATTCTACATAAAGTATTTCAGAAAATTTAAAAAGATGCAATTATTCCAAATTCATTCTATGAATGATATCCTTGATACCAAAGCCAGGTAAAGAAACCACCAAAATAGAAAACTATAGGGCAATATGAACATAGATGCAAAAATTCTGAATGAAATCCTGGCCAATAGAAACAAAAGATACATTAAAAAAAATTTACCATGAACAAATGGGATTCATCACAGGTATTCAAGGGTGATTCAGCACAAGAAAAACAATCAGTGTAATTCATCATATTAACAAAGCAAAGAAGAAGAAACACATGATTCTTTCTATTATCTATCTATCTATCTATCTATCTATCTATCTATCTATCTATCTTTCATCTACTGATGAAAAATCCCTTGACAAAATTCAACACCCTTTACTGGTTAAAATACTCAACAAAGTAGGAATAGGAGGGAATTGCTTCAACATAGTAAAAAGTATATACGCAAACCCAAGAGCATACATTGTTCTCAATGCAGAGAGAAGTTAAAGGCATTCCCTTTGAGAAAAGGAACTAGGCAAGGATGCCCACTATCACCTCTCCTCTTCAATATTGTATTAGAAGTTTTAGCAGTAACATTTAAGACAAGAGAAGGATAGAAGTGGTATCCAAATTGGCAAAGAGGAGGTAAAAGTATCTCTCTATATAGATGATATGATAGTAAGAAAACCCTAAAGATTTAGCAAGGAAACTGCTGGACATAGTTGACCAGTTCTGCAAAGTGGCAGGATACAAGGTCAACCTACAAAGATAAATTGTATTTTTCTACAGTGAAAAAGAGAATACAGAACTGATCACAAGGCAAGCATCACAGAAAAACAACACCCTTCAGAATACTTAATCACAAGGTTAAATACTTGAGAGTTAATCTAACTAGAAACACAACAAGATACATCAAGAGACCTGGAGAAATTCAAGAATATACCTTGTTCATAGATATGTAGACTCAATATTGTGAAAATGGCAATCTTACCAAAGTCAATCTACACATTTAATGCAATCTCAACAAGATTGAAAAGGCAATTTCCAATTTCATTTGGAATGGAAAGAGACCCCAAATAAGCAAACACTCTTTAAAAAGAGAAACATGTTAGGAGGCATCTTACTCCTGATTTCAAATCCTATTACACAGCCTTGGTGGTCAAGACAATGTGGTACTGGGACAATGACAGACACATAAATCAATGGAATAGAATTATGAACTCAGAAATCAGCCCATCTACCTATGTTAAACTGATTTTTGACAAGGAGATGAAATCTGTTAAGTAGGGAAATGACAGCCTTTCTAACAAATAGTGTTGGCAAAATTGGAAAACTATCTGTAAAAAACTGAAGCCAAGACCCACATCTCACACCATACACAAAACCAACTCAAAGTGGGTCAAGGAACTAGGACTAAAACCAATGACTATAAACTTTATTAGAGAAAAGCTTGGAAGAACCCTAGAAGGACTAATCCACAACATGAACAGTCTTTGAAGCATCCTGAAAAACTTAAAACCAGGAGAGGATAAAATAGATGAATGGGACTTTCTAAGAATAAAATCTCTATGTACATCCATAAACTTCTCCAAAAAGGGAAGCCACAGACTGGGAAAAAATATTTGGTAATGACATGTCAGATGAGGGACTTATATCTAAAATTTATACAATACTTAAGCACCACAAGAAGATAAAGGTAAACAATCTGAATGAAAAGTGCACACAGGAGATGAACAGATACTTCACCAAAGAAGACATTCAGATGGCAAACAAACACATGAAAAAATATTCAAATCCCTAGGTGTAAGAGAGATGCAAATCAAAACAACTATGAGCTATCATCTCACCCCAGTAAGAGTAACAAAATTCAACAGAGCAGCAAACTACAAATGCTGGTAAGATTGTGGAGAAACTTGAACACTTATTCACTGTTGGTCGGAGTATAAAATGTTGCAATCATTATGGAAAGCCATATGACACGTTTTTAAAATGTTGGAAATAGAAATACCATTTGACCCAGCAATTTCACTACTGCGAATATACCCTATAGAAACCAGACCTGCCACCCAAGAAGATACATGCACATCAATGTTTATTGTTGCATTGTTCACAATAGCAAAGAGCTGGAAACAACCAAAGTGCCCATCAACAAAAGAATGGATAGAGAAGGTATATATTTATACAATGGAATATCATGCAATAAATACCAAAAAACAAAGAACTCATGATGTTACACAAAATGGGTGACCATGGAAGACATTATGCTGAGTGAATTATCTCAGTCACAAAAATAAAACAAATACTGCATAATTCCACTTCTATAATACAGGATTGACATGTGATTTGGAGGGAGAAATAAGAATAGAGGGGATACCTAATTTACACAGATGAGGGAGAGAACTGTATAAAAGGAATATATGATTAGGTAATATTGTCATGACAAGAGTCCAGAATAAGCTTCATATTACAGTGGATTGGGGTGTGGTGTATAACAATGAAATAATTTATTTTTTTCTAAAGAAAAAAGCTTACTGGGAGGAGGAGCAACAGGGAGGGAAATGTGCAATAATGAGTGAATGAAAATCCAAGTTCTTATTAAACTTTCATTAAAATCTCAAATGTTGTTGTTGTTATATGCTGTCGAGACACTTGCAACTCTCATAGTGACCCTATGTACATAGCCTTAAACCTGCTCTGTCCTGTGCCAATCTCATTGTCTCTCACACAACCACCCTGATTATCCCAGTCACTCAGTCAGTCCACCTTAGAGAGGGTCTACCCCTCCTGCACTGTCCCTCCACCCTCCCAAGCATGCCATCCCTCTCCAAGAACCAGTCCCTACTTGGGACATGTCCAAAGTATGTCAGATGAAACCTCAGAATCCTTGCCTCCAAGGAGCAGTCTGGTTTAACCCTCTGTGGGATGAACTCGCACAGGTGTGTTTTTTTTTTTTAATATAAAAGAAAACATAGAGTACCATAAGAATGCCTGCTTGTGTTTTGTTGACTATGCAGAACATTTGACTGTATGGAGCAGAACAAATTTTGGCTACATTGAAAAGAATTGGAATTCCAAAACACTTTTTTTGTACTCATGGGAAACCTATACTTAGACCAAGATATTGAGCAAGGTACATTGTATGGTTCCAAAATTTAAAAGGAATGTGTCAAGAATGTGTCCTGTTTCTATAACTTTTTAATTTATATGCATGACAGATTATTCAAGAGGCAGGCCTTTATAAGGAGCAATATGGCATCATTGGAGAAAGCTTCATCAACAATCTGCACTATGCACATGACACATCATAGCTAGCTAAATTTGAAGAGGATTTAAAATGTTGGATGCAGAAAGTCCAGGACTGCAGTCTTCAATATGGACTGTATCTTAACTTTGGTGGTGGTGGTGGTGGGGGATTCTCATTACTGGGCTAGTTGGCAACATCATGATAAATGGAGAAAAGATTGAGGTTTTTAACAATTGCATCTTGCTCAGTTCCAGAATTAACATTCTTGACATTAGCAGTGAGGAAATCAAAAGATTAGTTACTTTAGCAAATTCTGCAGTCAGGGACATATCCTGAATTCAAAAGAGCAATGATGTCAGTATAGAGACTAAGGTGCTCCTGATACTGGTCTCGGTCTTCTCAGTTGCTTACTATATATCTGAGAGTAAAACAATGTGTAAGGATAACATAAAAAGAATCAATGCCTTTTAGTTGTGGTGCTGGAGAAGCTACTGAGCCTACTTTCAATAGCCAAGGAAACAAATATGTCTGTTCTTGAGATGGTGAGATCGGGTTGCTCCTTAAAGGCAAGGATCTTGAAACTGTGTTTCACATACTTTGAGCATGTTGCCAAGAGGAGCCAGTCCTTGTAGAGGGACATCATGCTTGAAGGGGTAAAGGATCAGCACAGTAGATGAAGTCTCTGGATGAGATGGATTGGCACAGTGACTATGGCAATAGAAACAAGTGTGTAAGTGATAGTGAGATTGGCTCAGGATAGGCTCAAAGCTATTGTTCATAGAGTGGTTATAAATTGCAGTTAACTTGATGATACATAGCAACAACAATGAATAATAAAACCCACTGCTTTTAATTTGGTTCTATCTTTAGGATACTTTTCCCCACTGAGTGCCTAGTGGATTTGACCTGCTAAACTTTTGGTTCACTGTAGCGCCAGTACCCTTCCTAATGAATACTAAAGATTCACCAAAGAAAAAAAAGAAACTTAAGTATAAGTTAAAAATGTAGTCAATTTTGAATGTGACTGTAATGTATAATAGAAGTTATATATATATATATTGCCCCCTCGTAGTATAAAAAGAATGCACAAACACATATATGTAGATACACACACAAATATAAACACACAGAACTGTCAAAAAGTAGGTATATTTTTCTATTATATAATTTCTTATTATCATTATTATATGTTATGAATATTTTTAAATGCATTATTTAGGTATTTAATGAAATATGAAAGTTTTGAAAAACAATATGAAATATTGCTTTGTTTCGTTGTTTTTTTTTTTCCAAGTCTCAAATAGTTGATCTTAATCAGATTTATTGCACTGCTGATGAACTGATTTCAATCATAGCAATCCTTCATAGGATGTCCAGAGGTGGTTAATCTTTTCTAGAGGAGATTGCCCATCTATCTGCTTTGGAATGTTGACTAGATTTGAACCATTGACTTTTTGGTTATTAACTTGATATTTAATCTATTACATTTCAAAAATTATTAATATTATTTCTTTAGAAGGCTGTTACTTAATTATAAAGGAGAAATGGATTGTCTTAGACTAGAGTAGATGAGCATTTTAGAGGTTGAACTTTAAGAATGTGAAGAGAAAAAAATTTATAAAAAGAATGTGAAGAGAGAGAAAAAAGTAGGGAAGAGTTTATTAATAAGAAATGCATATGATGAAGGTACATGTGGTTCCTCTGAGATCAAATCCATACCAAATAAACATGAAGCTTCCAATTAGAAAGAAAAAAAATCACAGCTCTTCCATGGATGAAAATATTAATGATGCTGATAATTTTACCACTTACATGTTATATACTCCACTATATACTTCTGAATAATTATCTGATATGATCTTCAAGCTTGGAAGGAGTGGCATCCACTTCCGTAATAGCTTGCCTCTAGAAACCCTATGAACCTGGAGAAAGGATGAAAGTCATGCAAGTGTTGAGGACTCTCGTTCATAGGGTTGTCACGAGTTGCCTACGACTCAACAGCACTTACCAGCAACAACAACATCTTCAAAAGAATAGTCTAGAGTAACTACCTTGCTCTAGGTCTCCCAGGTTCCATGTAGCAAGAGATCTACTGTTGTTGTCCTTATGTGCCATTGAGTTGTATGTGAATCATAGTGACCGTTTGTACATCTATGAAGCCTGTCCTCTCTTGAGCCATTCACACTGACTTTGAAACACCTACCCCCAATACCCTAGACACTGTATCAATCCATCTTATGCAGGGTCTTCCTCTCTTGCACTGTCCCTCCACCCTTCAGAGCATGGTGTCCTCCAAGGACCAGTCCATTCTACTCATGTGCACAGAGTACTTGAAATAGAACTTCTAAATCCTAGCCTCCAAAGAAACACTTGGTTTCGCCTTCTCCAAGACAGACTCATTTGTTTTCTTGGTGGTCCATGATAGGTTCAAGATTCTTCTCCAGCTCCATAACTAACTGGCATTGATTCTTCTTAGGTCATCCTTAGTCATTGTCTAGCTCTCTGATGCATAGTAAGTTATTGCAAAGGGCATGGTTTGGATCAGGAACACCTTAGCCTCTAGACTGACACCATTGCTTCTTAGTACTTTGGAGAGGTCCCTGAAATTCATCTTTTGATTTTCTGACAGCTTGTGCCAAGAGTGTTGATTGTGGAACTGAGCAAGCTGTAATTTTCAACAAGCACAACCTCTTTATCTATTATGGTGCTGCCAATTGTTCCAGTGGTAAGAATCTTTGTCTTCTTGTTGTTGAGCATCAATCCATATTGAAGACTACAGTTCTTGACCTTCTGCAGTAAGCACTTCAGGTCTTTTTCAGTTTTAGCATTCAAGGTTGTGTCATCTATATAATGTATGTTGTTGATGAATCTAAACTCCAGCCTCCTGAATGATCTGTTCTGCGTATAGATTGAAAAGGTATGTAGATAGGACACCTCCCTAATGCACTCCTTTCCTAATTTTGAATCATGTAAGTTTCCTTGTTCTATTCTGAAGACTGCTTCCTAGTCCAAGTATAGATTTCACATGAGGACAATCAATTGTTTTGAGATTCCCATTCTCCACAAGGTTAGCCACTATTTGTTATGATCCACACAGTCACAAGCCTTTGCATAATCAATGAAACACAGATAGACATTCCTCTGTTAGTCTGCTTTCTGACAGATTTAACTGACATTGGTGATAATGTCTTTAGTGCCACGATTTCTTCTAAAACCAGCTCTTATTTCTGGTAGTTCTCTGTTACATTTTGTTCCTAGTGTTTTTGGATAAACTTCAGCAAGATTTTGCTTGCATTTGATACTGGCAATACTCTTCAGTAATTTCCAAACTCTGTTAGGTGGAATGACAGTAAATATGGATCTCTTCCAGTCTGTTGGCCAGGTAGTTGTCAACCAGATATCTTGGCACAACCTGGTGAGCACATCCAGGGCTGCATCTGTTGAAATATATCAGTTAATATTCCATTAATTCATGGGGCCTTATTTTTTGCCTATTTCTTCAGAACAGCTTGAAATTTTTTCTTATTACCAATGGTTTTTGATCATATGTTGCTTCTTTAAATTCTTCTGTGTCAGCCAATTATTTTAGGTACAGTGGCTCTGTATATTCCTTCCATCTTCTTTTAATGCTTCCTGAATTATTCAGTATTCTGCCTAAAACGTCCTTAAGTATTCCAACTGGAGGCTTGAATTTGTTCTTTAGTTCCTTCCTCTTCAGAATTGCTGAGCGAGTTTGGCCCTTTTGATTGTCCTACTCCAGCTGCTTGCACATTTCATTGTAATACTTTGCTTTGTCTTCCCGAGCTGCCCTTTGGCATTTTTTATTCAACTCCTTAACTTCTTGATTTCTTCCCTTTGATTTGGCTTCTTAGCACTCTAGTGCAATATTCAGGGTCTCTTCTGACATCAATTTTGGTCTTTTCTTCTTCTGTATTTTTAATGACATTTTGCATTCTTTGTGGATGATATTCTTGATATCCTCCCACAGCTTATCTGGTCTTCATTCATTAGTATTCAAGGCCTTAAACCTGTTCCTGAGTTGGTTTTTAAATTCAGGTGGGATTTACATTCAAGATGAAATTTTTATTCCATCCACCAAATCCTCATATGTAAGTTCAAATTAAATCTAAAGAAGATCAAATCACATACGAGGATTTTCTGGATGGTCTCTTCTACAATAAGCAACTGGACTAATTTTCACTGCTGATATTGAAGTTTTCTAGTCATTTCTCCCACAGAGTAATCAACTTGATTCCTGTGCATAACACCAGGTGAAATATATGTGTAAAGCCTGTGTTTATGTTTCTTGTAAAAATGTATTGACAAGAAATAAATCATTGATTGTGCAAAATTCTATCATTCTATCCCCAGCCTCATTTCTCTTGCCAGGTTCATGTTTTCTGATTATTGATCCTTCTCCCTGGTTCCCAAGTTTTGTATTACAGTCACCCATTATTATTAATGTATCTTGGTTGCATATTCAATTAATTTCTGACTGCAAAAGTTTGTAGAAATCATCTATTTACTCCTCTTTGGCTCTAGCTATTGGTGCATAAATTTGAATGATAGTACAATTAAGCAGTCTTCTTTATATCCATATGGATATTATCCTGTCACTCACAACATTGCATTTCAAGATGGATTTAGAAACGGTCTTTTTAACTATGAAAGTGACTCTGTTTTTTTCTCACCCTTTTATCTCTGTGTGGAAGATAATATGACTGTCTAATTCAAAATGTCCCTTGCCCATCCATTTCATTCACCAATAACTAATATGTCAATATTTATGCATCCCATTTCTTTATTAACAATGTCAAGTTTTTCTACATTCCTGCTTCTCATAGTCCTTATAGAAATAATCAATAAATTCAATCTATGTTCCCCCACCATCCCTCCCCCTATTATCCCCCAGCATGTCTTGTCCTTCCTTTTCCCTGCTACACTGACATCCTTTGCATTACCACCTACTCCATTCAGCACTTCCTTCACCCCAGCTACCTCTAGATATGATGATTAGGCCACAAGTTACTTCTCTGATGTCTTGTGCTTCATACTGTTGCTGTCTCTTACATTGATGATTGTCTACAGTTTAAAAAAAAGAATAAGAAAAAAAGGCCCTCTACTTGCTAGTGATATGGAATTGCACTACCAATCCAAAGGTTAACGATTTGAATCCTCTAGCTGCTTCATGGGAGAAAGATGGTCAATCATGTCTCATGCAACTTTCTTCCTCTGAAAACCTATTGGAGGGTCAGCTCTGACTTGACATCACACAAGAACAACAATAACATATCAGGTTCAAAAGTTACGATAGTCCTTGTTATCAAATCTTAGCTGGCATATGTATTATGTAAGTTACTGTGTAAATTACACATACTTTTTAAAAAAAAATCAGACATCTGATGCTGTAGACAGAAGCTTGGACCTATGATTATGTATTTTTAATACTTACACAAGAAGGGCCACATTTGTATTAATACTGACTCTGACAAAACTAACAAGTACTCATTCGGCATTTGGGAATGTGAGACAAAATATCATAAAGTTTTATTTTTGTAACTTTTCTATTTACCTTCTATCTTGTTGGTATATTAAAGGAAATTCTAAACCTATAATGGTACAAACAGTTAAATGCTTGTTTATGAACTGAAAGAATGGCAGTTTGAACCTACCTATAGGTGCCTCAGCAAAAAAGGCCTGACAACTGACTTCAAAAAGTTTATGTGGAGGATAGTTCTACTATAATACATAGGCAGTCACTCTGAGTTGGAATTTACTCAGTTACATCACAGATGGTACTCACTTTTGAAGCTAGCACTCTCATCATAGGTTGTAGTTTGTAGAAGTATGTAGTATATATGTAGCATCTGAGAAGCTGGTAGAGCGGTAAAAGTTTCAATATCCAACTTTACTCTCATTGATTTTCCTAGAAGATGTTTTGCCTGCTGAGATAGGCCTAGTTCAAAAGCAATGGAAAGTTCTCACTAGACTCTGCTAGAGAGAGTATCTCTCAAATAATCAATAGCTACATGAAATAGAGATGGAATAAAAATTCTCTCTTGTAGTGCTATTGTCAGCAAATTCTTCTGCTTTAAGATTTCCCTTAATTCTCACATTCAGAGGCTGTCTTTACTATAAATTGTGATAGAATCTAGGGCAATTGTAATGTACTATCATGTCAACAACTTCTCAGTGAGATGAAACTTTCCATTTACTTGGCACACAGGTGAGAAAAATTGTTGCTATTGATAATAAATGATGTATAAAGTGTTCTTGCTCTGGAAACTATAATCAATAGCATTCCAAAATATTGAATTTTTAGATGACAGGACTATTCTCTGCTCGTGTCACTCCATCAGGCTTACATTCACTACTACACTCATAATTTTAATTACCAACACTTATTATAGAAAGTGTAACATAGGAAAAAATAATGGCAGTTTAGCTTTCAAAAGTATATTGATTTTAAAAATAACTTCATTTAACATTTGAATTTGCTCAACTTATTTATAGGCTTTTCTATTTTATATCAGTTGACAATGTTTACATTAAAATACTAGTAGTGTCATGATGACTGTCAATAATAAATCTACTAATAATTTACTTTTGCATAGATTATCAATAATGTAAATTTCCTTACTGAGAAGAGTAAAGAAATGAAAAAAAATATACAAAAATAAAGAAAAATAAATACTGAGTTAATTATAAATTTAAAAATACTCTTGGCCTTACTAGGTAGCTTAACAGTTTAAAGAAGGCACAATTAGTCACTGTACTGTCAGAAATTCTGTTTGAAAACCAAAAAAATCTCCTGCTGGAGGATTCCCTTGGCAGAATATATATATATGGCTTTTATAAATACATTTAACACAAAGGTTAAGAACAGTGAGTATGAAATAAATTAAAACTATATTCAAACCCTTGGTGTGCCATCCATTCACTAGTGGGTGTCCATGGCCCAATTTTTTAAACCCTCTTTAACTTTAGTTTTCTTGTCTCTTCAACTAGGAAAATAATGACCCTATTTTCTTGATTAGAAAAAAAGTCATGTGAAGTAGTACTAATTGTTTTGCATGTTATTTGGCAGTACTTAAGAAAAATTAGGCAGAAAAAGATTTTCTGATTTTTCAAGTTGGAAAAAACCCCTTGCTTCAGTTTATGAGATCTGAGATATTGTACAAGTTACAATAAAGACTCTGAATCTCATTTTCCTCATATATAACAAGAAATTAATGGCAGTATCATTGAGTCATTAGGCTAGTTACTACATGGAAATCAGTAGAGCAGTATCTGACTCAGTGTAAGGTGTTGAAAAGAATTTGCTATTATGGATATTGCTTTTCCAAAATCACATTAAGTTTTTTTAGAGTACAAATTTAGGACTGCTGATTATTTTTTCATATAGAAATTATCTACTTGACATGCTGATTGCAGGAAAGTTTTCATAAAATTGAGAAGACATTGTAAGTTGTTGTTGTTGTGTACCATCAAGTGGGGAGAGTCTCATAGCTGACCCTCCAGAGAATTTTCAGAGGAAGTTAATTGCAAAGGAAAAGATTGCCTATCCTTCTCCAACGGAGCATTTGGTGGCTCTGAAATGTGTGCCTTCAGGACTGCAGTGCAGCTTCTTGCCAATAGGTCACCAGAGCTTTTTAGACATACTCATTTTTTAACCAAGGTGTATTGACTGAAAAAATATGAAAAAAAAAATAGATAGATTGACTTTATCAGGTTTTTTCCTAGTATTTCTGTCAGCAAAATTTAATGTGCCTTTCCAGGATGATCATAACATTTCCTCCCATTTTTAATATGCCTAAAATTACTAAACATTTCAGTTAAGTAGATCCTATATATATTAGATAAAAATATAGTAATATGTAAACACAGGACTGCCAGACATTCAAACTGGATTCAGAAGAGCTCATGGAAAGGGGATATCATTACTTATGTCAGATGTATTTTGGCTGAAGGTAGAGGATATCAGAAATATGCTAGGGTGTTTTTGTTTTATTTTCTTGACTATGCAAAAACAGTTGATTCCCTGGATCATAAGAAATTCAGGATATAATTGAAAATTCTTGAACACTTAATTATGTTTATGTGGAACCTGTACATAGATCAAGAAGAAGACATTTAAATAGAACAAAGTATTTCTACATGCTATAAAGTCAAGAATGGTGTGCACCAGGTTGTTCAAACTGTATACTGAGCAAATAATATGAGAGTCTCATATGAAGGAGTATATAACATTAAGATTGCAGATAGGGTCATGAACAATCTGAAATATGTAGATGACACAACTTGTTGAAAATGAAGAGACGAAGCATTTATTGAAGATCAACTATTACAGCCTTCAGTAGAATTTCACTTATTATTGTTGTGTACCATAGCGTCAGAACTGACCCATACCTGACCCTGTGGTGAGTTTTCAGAGGCAGATAATCACATAGGAGGAGAATGCCCATCTTTCTTTTGTGGAATAGTTGGTAGCCTTGAACCGCGTTCCTTTGGGATTGCAATGCAGGTTCTTGCCACTAAGACCACCAGAACTCCTGGCACACCTATTAATGTACTGAAAACTTTCATTATCATGCCCTTGTGTGAGATGTCATTGCCAAATGCTTTTTCCCATTTTGCAGGGTTTTGTTGGTTTTTTCTTTTATTTTTTTTCCACCCAGTTAGAAAAACTTTTGACACACACAGAGACTTGATTTTTAGAAGGTCAAGTTCACCAATTTTATCACCTCCTGGTCATATACTTCTGGCTGCATTTACAAATCAGTTTATGCCATAGGCTAGAGCTTCTAAATTTAGTCTCATTTTGTCTTTTATGATCCTTTTGGTTTGTGGCTTTACCTCTAGATCTTGCACCCACCTGTAGCTGATATTTGTTCATGGTGTGAGATATGGATTCTGTTTCTTATTTCTGCCGGTAGATGTCTTGTTTCATCAGCACCATTTATTGAAGAGGTTGTTGTTTCCCCATTTGATAAGTTTGATTCCTTGTAAAAGACTAAGTGACCATAGGTAGATGAGTCAATTTCTAGGTTCTCTATTCTATTCCATCAGTCTATGTGGCTGATATTGTACCAATACCATACTGTTTTGGTTACCAGGAGTACATAATAGATTTTTAAATCAGTAAGTGTTATGCCTACCACTTAATATAATTTTTTCAGAAGAGATTTGCTTATTTGTGGTCTCTTTCCTTTTCAAATAAATCTGCCAATTATCTTTTTTTTAAAAATGAGTTTGGTATTTGCATTGGTATTACATTAAAAATGTAGATTGCTTTTGGTAAGATTGTAATTTTCACAATGTTCAGTCTACTATCCATGAACAGGGAACACATATACTGACACATTAACTAAGATTAGACTTAAGCACAGTAGAGATTGTGAGAATGGCACAGAATCAAGTGGGATTTTATTCTATTGTATTTAGGGTTTCTATGACTTGGGGCCGAATCAAGGCCATTTAACATCAACAACATAATATATGTTAAGAAGCTTTGTACAAGTCTTTTGTGTCTCAAACTAGATTTATTCCCATGTATTTCAATTTGTGGTTGGCTAGTATAAATGCTATTTCTTTCTTAGTTTCCTTCTCTGAGTTCTCTTTGTTAATGTAGAGAAATCACAGACTTTTGGATATTGATCCTGTATCCTGCCACCTTACTGAATTGGTCCACTAGTTCTAATATGTTTTTTATTGAGTCCTTGGGATTTTCTGTGTACGCTATCATATCATCTGCATGTAATGACAGTTTCCTTGTCTCTTTGCCCATCTGGATGCCTTTTGTTTCCTTCTCTTGTCGTATTACCCTACCAAGTACTTCCAATAAAATATTGAATAGAAATGGTGACAGTGAACATCCTTGCCTGGTTCCTGTTCACAAGAGAGATGCTTTTAGCTTTTCTCCATTGAAAGAGAATGATATTGGTTCTTGGTTTTGCACATATACTTTTTTCTTTGTTGAGGAAATTATCTTCTAATCCAATTTTGCTGAGTAACCTTAATCCGGAACAGGTGTTGGATTTTTCCAAATATCACTTCAGCAGCAATTTCTAGGATCATATGATTCTTGTTATTTGCTAGAAATATACCCCAAGGAAATTAGAACTGAGATACAAATGGGGATTTATACACTGGCATTCATAGCAGTGTTATTCACCATTTAAAGAACATGAAAACAGCCCAAATGACTAATTGTAGCTGAAAAGATTGAGAAATTGTGGTGCATTCACACAATGAAATACTAAGCAGTACTCAGATGCAACAATTTAGAAAACTACTACATAATTTGGAGAGACTAGAGCACATTATGCTGAGTGAACTAATTCAGTCTCATAAAGACAAATACTACATAAGACCATTATTGTAAAAATAGAAGGATAACTAGTAAAACATGTATGCGGATTCAAGGGGGGAAGGAGTAGTAACAGAGGGTGAGGATGGGTAAGAGTGAAACCTCAGGGTTGCACACTTTGGTGGGTGGAGGGATGGGGAAAGGAAATGGGAAGTATTTGGTGGGGACTTGGAAAGACCAAGTAATGGTGGGCATAGTCCAATGGTGATTAATTTTATCAAACACAATACATGAGAATGACTGTATGAAATATAATGTGAATGAATAGTGTGAAATACAATGTATACAAACTTTATAAGCAAACATACAGAATTTTTTTTATTATTTTTTAAAAGAAAGTTTGGTGGGTCAGTGATTAAACATTTGCATCTGAACAAAGGATTCAGCTATTCCATGGCAGAAAGATGTGGCGATCTGCTACTATGTAGATTTACATCCTAGAAAAACCTGTGGGGTGATTTGACTCTGTCCTATTGAGTCCTATAAGTTCAAATAAACTCAATTGCAGGGAAGTGTGTTTGTTTGTTTGTTTTGTAATAGGTTGTTTTTATTTTCTATTTTCTATCCCAAAACATTTTAGAGGGCTACTTCAATTCATAATTATCAGGGAAGCCCTATAATGCATATAAATAAAAATGGGGAAGGAGACTATAAACCAGAATATAACTGACAGCAGCATATTTTATATTAGCTTTCTTTTTATGCAAGGAGGATGTATAAGAAATATTGTCAGAGAGCCATGTAAAGTGTAATGTCAACTACAATCATTTTTACTATCTAAAATACATGACACTGATAAAAATTCTGGCACAAGAGATAAAAACATTAGTGATGTTGCTTTCAGATAAAAAGTACAAGGTAAATAAGCAAATATACAGGCTTAGAAATAATGCTATAAAAAGCATTCATATGGCAACTCTGTGTAACAAATGGTATGATTACATGCCAAGCTTTTATGTAATAAGAAAATATCTTTAAAGGACTCAGTATAAATTTTCTGGGGCTATGGTGTATGCATTTATGAATGATGTCCTTTGACAGAATATTGAATATTTTATTTAATGAAATTTAAAAGAAAACCTCAATGAAAGTATATCTTGAGATTTTACACAACTTGGCAAAGTTTCAAAGGAGCAATAGTGCTCATTTTGTTTGATGCTGTTCTCACTAGTTTCACAGGGTGGAAAAAAAATCAACAAATTTTCAGTTTTAAGAGGGTTAGACTTGTAAAAACACTGTCATTGTTTGAGAAAAGGCCACTGGTTTTCTAAACAGAGACTTAGCACCACAAAAGGATAATTCATTTTATCAAATGAATGATGAGCCAAGAAGGTCACAGTAGCTTGAAAAGAACAATAGCAGGTCCTGAGCTTATAAATTTTCAAAGAATGTTCTTTCATTTGAGAGGCCAGAGATTACTATATAAATTGATAACATGAAAGAAGCAATAGGAGGTTATTCATGCTGATACAATGGACCAATTAAAGTTTAAAAAATATTCTGGGAGAATTTCTACCATGTCTGAACATTAAAATAAATAAAAGGAGAGAAAGCAGAGTGTATAATTTCAGTTGTCTTTGAAAACACAAGCCAGAAGTAGGGGATATATGTATCTGCAATACTGTCTGAAGTAGTGTGCTCAACTATGTCAGAGATAATGACAATGGCACAGTATAGGACAGTATTCACTTCATAGGATCACTATCAGTAGTCGTATTCCTCGACCCAGTGGCACCTAACAACAACAATACCAACAACAGTGATGTTATTCCAGATAGCATGGCATTGCTGAAATAATGGGAAGATGAATTTAACAAAATGGAATTTACAAGTGTTATTGTAAAAACAACAATGTTGAGTTGCTTGTGACTCCTAGGAATCTTATGTGCAACTTTGTTTTATCCTGTCCCCACTTTATTTTGTCTAATATGCCTACCCCAATTACCCCAGTCACTAAGTCAATCCAACTCATTTATGGTCTTCCTTTTTTGCCCACCCCTCCACCCTCCCAAGCAAAATACCCTGTCCTAAGAAATGGTCTCTCCTTGCAGTATGCTCAAAGAATGTCAGGTAGAGCTCCTCCAAGGAGCAGCCTGATTTCACCCTCTCCAGGGTGAATCTGTTTGTTTTTCTAGCAGTGCATGATATATTCAATACTCCTTTCCAGTGCCACAGTTCAAAGGCATCAATTCTCCTTCTATCATTCCTAGTCATTGTCCAGCTTTCTGATGCATAGTAAGTAAGTGCAAAGACTACGGCCTGGATAAGACACACCTTAATTTCCAGAATGACATCATTGTTCTTCAATACCCTAGAGAGGTACCTGACAGCAGACTTTCCCAATGTAATTCGTCTTTTGATTTTCTGGCTTCTGGTACGGGGAGAGTTGATTGTGGAGCCAGGCAAGCTGAAACTGTTAACAATCTGAATCACTTCCCATTTATCATGATGCTATTATTGAACATAAGGGATTCTCTTCATTGTCAATTGCTGAAAAGACAGTTGGATTGCAATATCCATAAGAACTTTATTACAGGTTTGGGAGGACAACAAGATTCCCCTGAAAAACTTCTTTTCCTCTGGGAGTGGTCATTAGGTTTTTATACTTGGGTTAGACTTTTTGCTAGTTAAAGTTACATAATTTGTACATTTGAAAAGAATAGGCAAACTTGTAAAATAGTTCACATATGACTGAGAAAAAGAAGTTTGAAAAGGTAAATGCTAATACAGGAAAGGCACATTTCCCTTCTTGGTAAACAGGCAGCTTAATATACAGTTTACGTATGATTGAGTAAAACAGTTTCAAAGAGGTAATGCTAATCTAGGAAAGATGCATTTTCTCTCCTGGTAAATGGCAGTTTAAAGTACATTACATGATTAAGAAAGGAAAAAAGGACTTCTAAGGCAAAGTAACTAGTTTTGCAGTCTGGAGAAAACTGAGAAGTTTTATAACTATCGTTTTATAACTTAAATATGTTTAGGGAATTCTGAACTTACTAATACCACCCCACCAATGCTGCCAATTGACCTAGAGGTAAGAATCTGTTTTTGGGTTTTGTTTTTTTGGGGGGGGTTGTTTTTGGGGTTTGTTTGTTTTATGTTGAGCTTCAATCCTTGACCTTCTACTCCAAGTGCTTCATGTCCTCCACAGTTTCAGCATGCAAGGCTATGTCATCTGCATGATTCAAGTTGTTGATGAGTCTCTCTCCAATTTTGATGCCACAGTACTCCTCACAGAGCCCAGCTTCCTTCCTGGGTGATCTGTTCCACATAGATTGAAAGGTATGAAAAAAATAAATAAATAAAAAAGAAAGATATGGGTATAGAACAAATCTCTGGCATACACTCTTCCTGATTTTAAACCATGTAGTTTTCTTGCTCTGTTCTGATGAGTGTCTCCTGGTCCAAGTATTGGCTTCACATAAGCCTAATCAAATATTCTGGGATACCCATTCTTCTGAGAGCTGGCCACAGTTTGTTGTGATCCGCACAGTCAAATGCTTCTGCAAAGTCAGTGAAACACAGAGAGACGTTCCCTTGGTACTCTCTGCTTTCAGCCAAAATTCACCTAACATTAGCTATAATATCCCTAGTACCATGGCCTTTTATAAACACACCCTGCACATTTGATATTTCTCTGTTGATGTATTGTTCCGATCATTTTTTGATAATATTTGGCATAATCTTGCTTGCATATGATATTATTAAATAATTTTCACACTCTGTTGGGTCATCTTTTTTTTTTTTTAAGCAATAGAGATCTCTGTCCATCAGTTGGCCAGGAGGTTGTTCTATAGATTTCTTGGCATAATTTGCTCAGCTTGTCCAGGATAGCATCTGTTTGTTGAAATATGGCAATTGGTATGCCATCAATTTCTGGGGCCTTGTTTTATTCCAGTTGCTTCACAGTAGGTCAAACGTCTTGCTTCATCATCATACATTTTTTCTTTAAGTTCTTCTGTGTCAGCCAATTCCTTTTGGTACAATGATTCTGTATACTCCTTCCATCTTCTTTTAATGCTTCCTGAATCATTTAATATTCTAACTAATGCATCTTAAAGTACTGAAACTTGAAGCTTGAATTTATTCCTGAGTTTCTTCAGCTTAAGAAATACTGAATGAGTTATGCTCTTTTGATTTTCTAACTTGAGCTCTTTGTTAATTTCATTATAATATTTTGCTTTTCATCCCATGCTAGTCTTTGAAATCTTCCCTTCAGTGCCTTAATTTTCTTTCTTTTTTTTTTTAAATTTTATACAGAACCATGCTTGCTAAAACTGAGGAGGACCTGAAACACTTGCTGCAGAAGGTCAAGGACTACAGCATTCAATATGGATTGAGGCTCAACATCAAGAAAACAAAAATTCTCACCACTGGGCCAACTGGCAGCATCAGTATGGATCGTGAAGAGACTGAAATAGTTAACAGTTTTCGTTTGCTTGGCTCCACAGTCAACACTCTTGGTACAAGCAGCCAGGAAATCAAGAGACAAATTACATTGGGAAAGTCAGCTGTCAGGGCCCTTTACTGAAGAGTACTGAAGAACAATGGCATCAGACTGGAGACTAAGGTGTGCCTGATCCGGACTATAATCTTCACAATTACAGGCTATGCAGCAGAGAATTGGACAGTGACTAGGAATGACAGAAAGAGAAATGAGCTGTGGTGCTGGAGAAAACAGTTAAACATACCACGGACTGCTAGAAGCACAACCAGTTTTGTCCTGGAGAGGGTGAAGACAGGTTGCTCCTTGGAGTCAAGGATTCTGAAGCTTTACCTGACATACTTTGGACATGTTGCAAGGAGGGACCTGTCCCTGGAGAGGGACATCATGTTTGGGAGAATGGAGGGACGGCGCAGGAGAGGAAGACCCTCAATGAGATGGATTGATTCTGTGATTGGTGGTGGGAGTGAGTGTGTCTGAGACGGTGAGGCTGGCACAAGATAGAGCAGGGTTTAGGGCTCTTGTTCATAGTATCACTATAAGTTGCTAAGTAACTTGACGACTTATAAAAACAACAACTGGTTTATTTACAAATATGAATACACTATTTTTGAAATAAAATTCTTTCAATTTCCCTCATCCCCTCACCCATCAAATTGTACAACCCCAAAATTAATCCTACCCTCACACCCTGCACATTCTCATCCTCTGCTTCCACCTTCTCCCACCCCTCTTGGGTCCTTATACTTATTCTACAATAATGGTTTTATACAATCCTTGGGGGACTGAGTGAGTTCATTCGCACGATGCTTTCCAGTCCCTTCCAAGTTAGATAATAATTTACAGAATCATTGATCCTACATGCTGCATATTATTCCATTGTGTGAATGTACGATAATTTCTCAATCCATTCATGTGTAGTTGGACATTTGGGCTGTTTCCATGTTCTTGTGATGGTGAATAATGCTTCTATGAAATATTTGTGTAAAAATCTTCATTTGTGCCTCAGTTCTCATTTTCTCAGGGTATATTCCAAATACTGGAATACCTGGGTCATATGGAATGTCTATGTTCATCTTTTTGAGGAAGTGCCAAACTGCCTTCCAGAATGGTTGCTCCATTTTACATTCCCACCAACAATGTATAAGAATTCCATTCTCACCACATCCTCTCCAATATTTATTACTTGCTGCCCTATTAAACTTTGCCACTGTTACTGAAGTGAGATGGTACTTCACTGTGGTTTTGCTTTGCATCTCTCTTATTTCTCGTGATTTGGAGCATTTCTTTATATGTTTGTTTGCAATCTGAATGTCTTCCTCTGTGAAAGCCATTCTATGTCTTTTGCTCATTTTGTAATGGGGTTGTCAGTCTTTTTCTTGAGGAGGCCCAGGAGTATTCTGTAACCTTTTGTCATAAGACTCTTGTCTGAGATAGAATTACCAAATGTTTTCCCCATCTGTAGGTTTTCTTTTCACATAGTTGGAAGAAGTTCTTGATGCACACATGGATTTAATCTTTAGTAGATCCCATGCATCCATTTTATCCTCCTCAGATTGTGCATTTCTGGTTGTATTTGGCAGTCTTTTTATACCTTTGGCACTTCTAAGCTTGGTTCCAATTTGTCACTTGTGAATGTTATGGTTTGGGGCTTTACTCCCAGGCCTCCGATCCACCTTGAGTTGAGTTTGCATATGATTTGAAATGTGGATCCTGTTTCAGCTTTCTGCAGGTGGAAGTCCAGTTTTGCTATCACCATTTGTTGAAGAGATTATTTTTTTCCCAATTTGATAGCTTTAATTTCCTTGTCGAATATCAGTTGACCATAGATAGCTGGGTCTAGTTCTGCATTCTCAAGTTTGTTCCATTGGTCTATGTGTCTGTCATTGTACCAGTATTACATCATTTTGGTTACTATTGCTGTGTAGTAGGTTTTGAAGTCAGAGAATTCTATGCCTCCCACTTCATTTTTGTTTCTCAGAAGTGTTTTGCTTATTCAGGGTCTCTTGTGTCTCCAAATAAATTTGATGATTTCTCTTTCAATCTCCTTGATAAAGGAATTTGATATCTGGATTGGGATTGCACTGAACATGTGGATTGCTTCTGGTAGGATTGTAATTTTCACAATATTGAGTCTTCCTATTCATGAACAGGGTACATTTTTCCATTTCTTTAGGTCTTCTATTGTGTCTTGCAGAAATGCTCTCTAGTTTTCTTTGTATAGGTCTTTTGTATCTCTAGTTAGGTGCACTCCCAAGTATCTCAATTTGTGGTTGGCTATTGTAAACGCTATTTCTTTCTTGGTTTCCTTCATTGAGTTTTCTTTGTTACTGTAGATGAATCCTACTGCTTTTTTGATATTAAGCATATATCTTGCCACTCTACTAAATTGGCCTATTAAGGAACTCTGGTTACCTAGTGGCAAGAAACTGCACTGCAATCCCAAAAGCATGCAGTTCGAGTCCATCAGCTGCTTCTGGAGAGAAGGTTGGTCAATCTTTTCCCATGAGATTAACTGCTCTGAAAACCCATTAGATGATCAGCTATGGGTCAGTTCCAATTCGATGGTACACAATAGTAACAAAAATCGTATACTCTGCCACTCTACTAAATTGTCCTACTAATTTGAACTGTTTTTATTGTTGAGTCTTTTGGATTTTCTGTGTACACTATCATATCATCTGTATATAGAGACAGTGCAACCATCTCTTTGCCAATCTGGATGCCTTTTATTTCCTTTTCTTGTCATATTTCCTTAGCAAGCACTTCTAATACAATATTGAAAAGATGTGGTAATTGTGTGCATCCTTCCTCAACATGGTGTTAAGTATATGTGCAAAACCAAAAGCCAACATCATTCTCAATGGAGAAAGATTAAAAACATTTTCTTTCATTTCTTTATGTCTTCCCTTTGCTTTGGCTTCTTGGCTCTTTAGTGAAATATTTGGAGTTTCTTCTTACATCCTTGGTCATTTCCTTCTCCTCTGTCTTTGTAATTACTTTTTTCATTCTTCTTGGATGACATTCTTGACATCCTCCCACAATGCATCTGGCCTTCTCTTATTAGTGTTCAAGGCCTCAAACCTGTTCCTGAAATGGTTTGGAAATTCAAGTGGATAGACTCAAAGTCAAATTGGTTCCTGTGGATTTGATTTAATTTTTCTTAGCTTCAGCTTGAACTTGCTTATGGTTGGTGGTCTATTCCACAATCAGCTCTCAGCCTGGATTTCACAGTTGGTATTGAGATTTTCCAGTGATTCTTTCCACAGTTGTAATCAATCTGATTCCTTTTTTCATGATATTAGCATGTCTTCTTTGTATGTGTATGGTATTTATTATCCTGTCATTCACAATATTTTCTTTCAATACGGATCTAAAAATGGTCTTTTTGACTATGAAACAATCCTGTTTTCTTACATTTTATCTCCTTTTTATCTAGCAGATCATACAATCATCTAATTCAAAATGTCCCATGCTGACCCTTCTGATTTTGTAAATACCTAATATGTCAATATTTATGTGTTCCTTTTCTTTCTTAACAATGTCCAGTTTTCTTACATTCCTGCTTCTCACATTCAACTTTCCAGTCATTAGTTTCTACTTACAATTGTTCCCCTCCTTTTTATTTACAAATATGAGAATTAAGGCCCAGTTCTCAGTTGTCATATTTATTTGTCTACTTTCAGTATGCTTTATTGTACATAGGGTTTTCAAAGACCTTTTATATTTCAAAAGTGTATGGCCAAGCCTTCTTCCTAGTCTGTCTTAATTTGGATGCTTAGCTTTAGAACAGTATCTGGTAGGCAAGCATTCTACCAAAAGGAGAAGATAAAAGACATTTCCCAATTGTAGAAGCAACCAATAGATTTAGTGTTGTTCCCGGCCCTTGGCATGTGTGTCTTGACCCACCCCTTTCCCTGCTCCACCAGCATCTCCTTCCACTCCTGCCTACCCTATTCATCAACTCCCTTCCCCTATCCATCCAGATCTTGATATGATGGCTTAAGTCTTAAGACTTCTGTACTTCTGTGACTCTGAATGCTTTATGTTGCTGCTGATCACATGCTGCGGCCAGTCTCTCTTATGTTTGTTGTTGTTGTCGATTGCCTTCGAGTGGAGCATGACTCATAGGACTATGGACAAAAGCTCTGAAGGCCCTCTACAACTATTGACATTTAACGTTCATTAGAGTTTCCAGAGGCAAGTAGTTTAGGAAGTGGATGCCACTCCTGGTATTAAACTCCTGAGTTTAGGAGTCTCTAAATCTAGAATCCAGGTACTAGTATTATGAAAGGGTTTCTATCTCAAATGGTTCAGAAGAAAAGTCCTTTGCCTTGAGCATTTAATCCAGGACTGACTTCTTGTCACTTTGTGCCTCTTCTCTTCCATTTGCAGCACATTACTGTCACAGTAGGATTATTTCCCAGGAAAGGGTGATGTGTCTTTTAGATCTGGTATATAAGTGTTTTGTTTTTTTTTTAAACTATTTAAACACTCAGGCCCTGCCCACCAGACTTCTGGGATTGTGGACATAGCTGAGTCAGAAATAGACCCACACAAATATAATCAATTGATATTTGACAAGCTGTGAAAGTAATAAATAGAGAAAGGATAGTTCTCAAGCAAAAGTGTTGACATAATTATTAAAGAAAAGAAACAGAAAATTATTTAGATGCAAGACTGGTCATTATTTCATTCTACTGTACATAGAGTCATATGAGTCAGAACTAGCAAAGGGACATCTAAAAATAAAAGATACACACCTCAAACAGCACAAAAGAACTTATTTAAAATTTATCATGAAAAATATATAGTACAAAGTTATTAAACCTTTAGGAAAAGACAAGTAAAAAAATCTAATTAACCTTGTTTGACTCTCAGTTTTTTGGATATAACAATAAAAATAAAATATATGAAAACAAAAAGAAATTATAAAGAAATGTTTTGTTGTTAAAAATGAATTGTCAAAATACTAAAAAGACAAGCTCTCATGTGGGAGTAAATGTGTATAAAAAGATTCTTTAAAGTGAACAATAAAAAATAAACCAGGTTAATAAATGGCAAGATAACTGAACAAAAGCCTCATAAAAGAAAAAAAAACCCAATAACAAAAACAAAACTGAGTTGAAAAATAAGCTGAAGAAAAAACACTCTATACTATTCGATGTTAGGATATCAAATAGCAAAATAATAATAATAGCAATCAATATCTACTATACATGCTAAATTTAAAAAAACTGACAAAATAATTTCAGTTAAGTATGTGGAGTAAAAGAAATATTCATTATTTGCTGATGAGAATGAATTGATGGTGAGTCACTTTCGATTATAGTTTGTAGTTTTAGTATAAATAGAAGCATAATTTTATCATATGTCTAGCAGTTATAGCCTTAAGAACTTATCTGATTTAACAATTTATACTTATACAAAAATGTGAATAGCAATGTGTATGATAGCTTTATGTATCATCACCAAAAATCTAAAAAAAAAAAGCAGCCCTGGCACTTTGTCTGACATGCTTTGGGCGTGTTGCAAGAAAGGATCAGTTCTTGGGAAGGAATATAATGTTTGGAAGGGTGGAGGGACATCACAATAAAGGAAGGCCCGTGATGAAAAGGATTGATTCAGTGATTGGGGTAATGAGAGAAGGTGTGTCAGAAAGCATAAAATTGGAACCAATAGAGCAGGTCTCAGGGCTATTGTACATAGGGTTGCTAAGGGTCACAAGTGACTAGATGACACAACAACAACAACATGCTATATACATTCATACAATGAGATATTCTTCAAAAATTTTAAAAAAGTAAGTTGTCATGTCACTAAACACATAAACAAATCCTGGTTTCATAATATGAAGTGAAAAAAGCAATTTGAAATGTCTCAATCATATTTTATTTTATAAAAGGCAAAACTTATATTGGTGTGTGCTGTTGAATTGATCTACATTTATAGTAATACTACGTGAGAAACTACATCTGTCTCATAGGGTTCTATAGGCAAAAAAAACTATGAAGAGAGTAAAAAAAAATTAGTGGTTTTGGGGTATTTCAGGAAGGCTTATATCAATGAAGCACATAAGATGTTAGGAGTGGTGAATGCCTGGTGTGATATAGTGTGAATACATGCACTTTCAAAACATATAAAGTGCTATAGCACAAAGACAATGAACTTTTGCATGTAAATTTCTTTTCTCTTCAGTTTTTTTATTAATTTTAATAAACATTTACAGAGATTTTGGATTTCCATTCATTCATTGGCGTGTAAATTTTTTAAAAAATCATTTAAGGGGTCAGTGTATCTCAGGATGGAATGATTAACATGATAAAAATGAGTGAATAAAAATAACTATGAAACAAGTTCACTGAGAGGGTTGACCTAAAAATGTTGAAAATGAGTGGAATTTCTAAAACCAAAGGCGAAAGAAACTGTACATAATCAATATACTCTGTTTGATGCAGTTGATTCCTACAGGGCTTTGAGTCAATAGTTCTTGTATGCAATCCAATAAACGTTAAGAGTAAAGACTAAAAATAAAAGTCCTAAGGAATTTCTACTTTCCCAAGCTAAAGGATTAAGAATCTTAACAAGACAGAAAATTCTAGACAACAATTGCTATATTACAACTTAATATTTTAGAAAAATGACAGCATATCCTCACCTTCCTGCCCAAACTTTCGGGAAAATAGTGAGAAGCCTTAATCAAGCACCAACCCTTTCTCCCATCAGGGTGGTATAAAAAACTTTATAGTTGGGAATTGGACCTGTTTATCATACCTGCTGTCATGAACCTCTTCAAGATTACAACAATGTCAATCTGGAGAGCAACAATGTCAATCTGGAGAATAAAGTGAGCTTGATCCAGGCCATAGTCTTCGCAATTACTTGCTATGCATCAGAAAGCTGGACAATGACTAGGGATAACTAGGGAATTGATACTTTTGGGTTGTGATGTTAAAGAAGAGTATTGAATATACTCTTGACTGCTACGAGAACAAACTGGTTCATCCTGAAGAGGGTGAAACCAGGCTGCTCCTTGGAGGCAAGGATATTGAAGGTCCACCAGACATACTTTGTGCATGATGCAAGGAAGGAGTAGGTCTTGGAGAGGGATATGATTGGGAGGGTGGAGGGACAGCATGAAAGAGGAAGACCTGGATGAGATGGATTGACTCAGTGACTGGGGTTATGGGGGTGATTGTGTTGGAGACAGTGAGGCTGGGCCAGGATAGGGCAGTCCAGAGCTGGTGTAGATGGGATTGTGGATGGAGTTGTTAGTGGCTCAGCAGCACTTAACAACAACAACAACAACAACAACTACCACCACTACCATGACTGAAAGCTTTCTCGCAGAATAGCCTGTAGCGAATTGTACCCTAACTGAAAGGCCACACTTATCTAGTAATTAAAATCCACTAGCAGCTCCATGCGAGAAAGATGACCTTTTTCCTACTGTGCAATTTACATCCTGGGAAAACTAATGGAAGGTCAGCTATGAGTTGATCTGTCTCAGCTGCACAGAATGAGTTTCCATGCCTGGTCAATCAGAAGGTGCCTCACCCCATTACATGGTGTGTCAGTAAAGACCATATGGAGGGGGCACTAAAGAGGTGGTTTTATCATTTTCAGCTCTGATTGCTTCAAAAGAGGCTTAGTGGGAAACAGAAACTTCCTTTCCTAGAAGTAATGAGATTTCATTCTTTAATAGAAATCTAGTAGAGACCTTGGACCATAACTTTTGTGTAGAAGTAATGAGACAGAAATCTTCCTTCTTCATGAATGTGGAAGATAGAGAGTAGTTAGGAATAACAAGAGAGCTAAATAAGAACATAATACTCAAGATGTTAAAATACAAAATAAGCCATTATTATAACATAAACCTGTGCAATCTTAAGTTGAATGAGAACTGGATACTGATATGACAAAAATTTTTGAACTATTTGTGAAGCAGTTTTTTAAAGTCACCATAAAATATTTAAATAAAACACCAAACATACTTGAAACAAATAAACAAAATGCAGCCTTAGAAAATAAACAGGGAGATTCCATGAAATAAATTTGATTGTTATATACAGGCAAGCGGGAATGGCCTCATCGCTGACCAACCCTCCAGCTTGTTTTCAGAGGCAGTAAATCACATAGGACGAGACTGCCTATCTTTTTCCTGAAGAGCTGCTACTTGATTCAAACCACATGCCATTGGGTTGACAGTGCAGCTTGGTATAAACTAAGCCACCAGAACACTCAACAAATAAGTGGATGACATTATTTTTAAAAGTGGAAATTTTCTAACTGAAATAGAAAAGAAATGAAACAAAACTTTATTAAATGTGTTCAACACACTAGTGAATAGTTCAGAGATTAGTCCAGTTGAAGGTGGTTGTTGTTAAGTGCTGTCAAGTTGACTATGGACTGGATTGATTCTGTGACCAATGGATCCGAATTTTCACTATCCTCTACCATCCTCATCATCTCTAATACACTCTGTCCCATCGTTAAAGCCACTGTGTCAATCAACCTCATCTAGAGGCTTCCTCTCTTCCACTAATGCTCTGCCTTTCTAGGCATGATGTCCTTTTCTGAGGACTGGCCCATGCTAACAACATGCTCAAAGTACATGAGACAAAATTTCACAACCTTTGTCCTTAGAGTCCTCTGATTGCACCTTGTCCAACGCATACTTGTTTATCTTTTTGGCAGCGCATGGGATATCTAGCACTCTTCTTCAACACCACAATTCCAAGGTATTGGTTCTTTTTCTGCCATCCTATTCCTTGTTCAACTTTCAGATGCATTGAAAATATTGAAAATATCATGATTGGGATTAGGTACAACTTAGTTCTCAAACTGACCTCTTGGCTCTTCAGCACTTTCGAAAGGTCCCTGGCAGTAGACTTTCCAAATGCCCAGAATAAATTATGTAATCTGAAAAATAGATTACACAATATGATAAAATAGGCTTAATAAACAACAACAAAAAACCACACCAACCTAACAGGGCTTCAGGGACTGGGGTACTGACATAAAAATTCTGGAACATTCTGTGAGAATCCCGGAAGCAGAGAAGAAGAAGAAAAAAAAAAGTTTGGAGACTAAAATATTCAAAGAAATTGTTTTTACATTTTTTAAAAATAATTTTGACAAAGATATCAGCCTATCAATTCAAGAAGACAGGCAATTCTGCTAACCCAAAGGCCATGTGTTTCTAGAGGTTCTAATTTACCAGTGAATCTGATGAAGAGATAAGAACTGGGCAGTGTCCTCCAGTTGCAATAGACTTTAAAACCAGATGGAGGGCTGCTTTAAGTCAGAGCCAATTTGCTGGCAGTGAATTTGAGTGATGTCTTATTACATATTTTCAAATTTTATTGGACTAAATATGTGTCATAAATCCTAACTATAACTCTAGAGAATGAACCATGTTCATTAAAAACATAAATTGCTTGTTATTAATTATAAGGTTATCAACTTAAATACATGTGATAGGAGAAAGAACTGATTATCTTCTGTGAAGACTGAAGACAAAATAACTCTACGGAGCAATATTTTCTACTTGGAGCACCTGAAAGTCAAACTCAACTCTCTGGTACCTAACAACTTAGGCTTCAATGGATATAATCACATTAGGATATAGAGTTTTTGCTATATTGTTGTTTTGTGCTTTTGAGTTGACTACAACTCATAGAAGCTTTGTGAAGAACAGATCGGAACCTTGACCTCTCTGGCACTACCATCATGATCTCCAACATATTTAAGCATATTGTTATAGGCTCTGTGTCAATCCATTTTATAGAAGATCTTTCCTATTTATATTTATGAGGCAATATCAGTTTAATGTGTGTGTTAAGCCAATCATTTTTTAGATGTAAAATAAATAACTTGTGCACAGAAGGAAAGGAAAATAGATGCAGGAAATTAGTATACCAGATGATGGTCACCAAGGCAGAGGCTGAAGAGACTAGACCTTTCCCATATCTGAGATAGAGAAGGGTGTAAAGCTTTCACCTAGCATTAGTGGCATGAATTTAAACAGGGATGTTAGACTCTTTACTATGTAAGAATATATATTTCCGTTTTTTTAAAAAAAATCCAGCCACTAATAAAGGGAGGTCTGGTGGTCTAGTGGCAAGGAGCTGCTCTGCAATTGGTGAAGCAGGTAGTTCGAGTCCACCAGCTGCCCAGCGGGAGAAGGATGGGCAGTCTCCTCCCATGCGATTAACTGCCTCTGAAAACCAGCCAGAGGGTCAGCTATGGATGGGTTCTGATTGAACAGTACACAGCAACAATAACAACAACAAGCCACTAATAAAGCAATAATAAGAAACTAAGTTGGATAATAAATAAGGAAGACTGAAGAAGAATTGATGTCTTTAAGTTGTGGTGTTAGCAAAGAATATTGAATATACTATGGACTGCAAAACAAAACACCCAAACAAATCTGTCTTGGAGGAAAAATGAAACCAATATACTTCTTAGAACTAAGGTTATTGAAACTTCATCTTATATACTTTGGGCACTTTGTCAGGAGGAGATAGTCCTTGGAAAAAGACATCATGGGGAAGGCGGAGGGTGAGAGAAAGAGAGGAAGACCCTCAGCAAAATGGAGTAATGCAATGAATATTTTTTTAATTTAATTTTATTTTTTTAATAATTTTAATGAAAATTTACAGAGAATTTGGATTTCC